>NC_056731.1:1967680129-1967980129 GCF_019279795.1 Protopterus annectens
TACTTTCTCAGGGTATCATGTGATTAGTCAGTTACAGAAATTAAGCTTTTTATCTCTCTGAATCATGTAGTTCTTCCCCATATACTATGTTTATTTTGGGAAGGGAAGGCAGACATAGTACATTTTTTGTGCTATGGCAAGGAAATGTTCTGTACAGATGCTTAACATTCCCTCTGATTCCACATTGTATTACACAAATGTCATTCTTGCTGACCCCAGGTTGGCGGTTTTGTGTGTGCGTGTGTGTGTGTGTGTGTGTGTGTGTGTGTGTGTGTGTGTGTATATATATATATATATATATATATATATATATATATATGGATCTACTGTGTTTGGTCGACTTACATTTGGTCAAAAATGATTTCAGGCAGCCCACTTCACTGAAAGATCATTTGACTGAAAGCTCATTTGGTCGAATTTCATGAAATATAGCCCCTGCCCCACTGCAGTGTGACCCTGTAGTGAGAATACTAAGTAAGGGGGGTGTGGGGGGCATTGGGAGTTGTGGGGAGCATAGCCCCCCACATAATAGTAGTGTATTCACTGTTATATAAAAATGTATCCATTAAAAATACATTGCTCTACAACTTGGCATATTAAACTGCTAAAAGCATATAAAGGGGCTGAAATAGCTCCACGTGGTTTACGTGTTTATTTGGACCCAGGCGTTGGGAAGGATGATACTGATTTCATGAACAAATGGCGTTCTATACAAATTACAGCATCTAAGCTGTTTATTGAACTATTAATTGAATACTATGAACGCTTACTTGTGGGGATGAAGGGGAAACGATGAATTTCTTGATACACTACAACAGCATGATAATCAAGTAGATTATGACAAACTGTATGAGACGTATTTGTCTGAGGTGAATGGTTTTGAGAAGGAAATAAAGAATAAAAAGCTTAAAAAGTTTAATCGAGATATGGGTGATGCTAAAAACAATGTTGTTTATTCTTGGAAGGCAGCAAAAAGATCTGTTAGATTTTCAGAACCCGCTAATAAACATTTTAAACAAAAACGTAAAAGAAATCGATCAATACTTAAACCTACCAGAGCCATTGATTTGACTACTGATTCTAGTACTTCTGATATTTCTTCAAACCCCCCAAGTACCGATACTGAGGCAGAATGTTTGGAGGAACAAATTTCACCTTTACACAAGAGATCCAGAGGCAGAACAGGCCCTTTAGAAGAGGAGGGCGGAAACACCGGAGGCAGGCCTGGGAGCAACATGGAACAGATATTCAGGGACCTTACCAAAATGTAGAATTAAATGCTTACACAGACACAGATGATCTCATAGTCAGTTCTGACTATGTATTAGCACCTTATGAAAAAAGTGTACTTAATAGAGGATCTAGCTTTGTACCTTCTTGTTTTGTTTCTGAATATGATGTATGTCTTGATATAAAACAATTCTGCAGGAATTTAAATCTTAGATACTTTTTCAGTAATAAATCTGATACTGAAAATGTTACTAATACTGCTGATTCTTGTGACACTTTTCATTTCAGAAAGTCTATTTTTCAGCCACCATACCATCCTCGTGTTAAATTATTTGAAGAATTAGTTTTACATGAGTTACATATGGGACAAAATTCTATATTTAGGGAATTTGGCAATAACTTAACTAAACAAGAAAGGCAGGCACTAACACTTCTCAAAAACAATCATGATATATTAATAGTTAATGCTGATAAAGGGAGAGCAGTAGTTATTTGGGCTAAGACAGATTATTTGGTAGAAGCTCATAAACAATTGAGTGATGTTAGATTTTATTACAAACTACCATTGAATCCTACTATGGACTTTAAGAAAAAGATTGATGAATTTTTGTACACTGCAGTAACAAATGGAGAAATATCTGATTTTCTGTGTAAACAACTGATAGTGGACAATCAGAAATCTCAGAGCTTCTATATTTTACCCAAAATTCATAAAACCATAAAAAAATCCCCCTGGAAGACTTATTGTGTCAGGACAAGGGTCCTTGACGGAACCCTTGTCTGTTTTCTTGGAACAACAATTAAAACCATTATTGGGACTTGTTAGGTCTAGGCTTAACGATTCTAGTGACTTTTTGTGTCTTATGGATGATTTACAAGTTGGCCCCAATTGTTTTCTTTGCACACTTGTTGTGCAATCATTATATACCAATATTCTGCATCAAGGTGGTATATTAGCTCTTAGGCATTGGCTTACTTTTTATGGGAAATATACCCAAACTCATATTGAATTTTTGATCAGTTTAGTTAAGATGGTATTAGAATATAATGTTTTTTACTTTTGTGAAGACTGTTACCTGCAAATGAGAGGAACTGCTATGGGCACCACATTTGCACCCATCCATGCAGACCTCTATATGGGGTATCTTGAGTGGCAACTTATATATTCAGACAAAAATGTTTTCAAGAAGGATTTGGTGATGTGACGTCACTATTTGGATGATTGCTGGGGTGTTTGGTCTGAGAATTTGGAAACCTGGAAGGGTTTTGTAAAATATCTTAACTCGAATGAATTTGAGTAAAATTTTACTGATGGGATAGAAATGAATAACATCGATTTTTTGGATGTACAGGTTACTAAGGTGGTAGATGGTACTATTACTACTGGCCTCTTCCATAAACAGTTTACCAAAAATGCTATATTGGAGGTGAGTAGTTGCCATCCAAGACATATTACTCACAATATACTGAAATCGCAGTTTTGTAGACTTAGATGTATATGTAATGTACAAGAGAACTATAAGATGGAATTGAACAATATGAGCGACAGATTTATTAGAAGAGGCTATGATAAACATAACATCCAAAATAAAAAATCAATGGCTTTAAATTACTCCAGGAATGAATTTTTGAAACATACTGATGTCCATTTGGCTTTAGAGGACTCCAGCATACGTAATGTCAGGGCAAATCAAAATGTTAGATTTGTTGTTTATTATGGAACTAACATTTTTAAGATACGTAATGTCATAGACAATTATTAGGAAGTACTTAAATCGGACCCTTTTTTGATCAACTTCTTGATTCCAGATGTTCCTATAGTTATAGACGGGGAAGGAACCTTGGGAAATTTTTATCATGGTATAAACAGATTGATTGGCCTAAGGATGGAGTATACAGAGATTTACCTACAGTCTCCTATGCCTGTGGCAATTGCGTATATTGTAAGGTGATGTCATGAACTAAATCCTTTACTTCAGTTAATACTTCTAAAGTTTTTGATATTAAACATCTTATCACATGCCGCACAGAACTGGTGATATATATGGCAGTATACCAATGTGGTGACTTTTATATTGGACAGACTTCTAGAAGTCTAAAGAGCAGGATTGTTTTACACTTGAGTGACATCAATTGCAAACGCTCAAGAAGTGCTTTATATAAACATTTATGTGATCACAGTTCTGCTCTATTTCTCTTTGTAGGTATTGATGCAGTTAAGGGTTGTAGATTATCTGATTTAACTAAACATGAGATTTTGGATAAAAAAGAAAGAATGTGGATGGTAAAATTGTGGACTTTGTATAAACCTGGGCTAATGACCATTGGTGATGGATTTTTTTTACCCTCTTTACTGATTTTATCCTTCCCTAAAATTTTTTAGCCTACATTTAATAATACTATTTTATATAGATATATATATATATATATATATACATATATATATATATATATATATATATATACATATAAATAGATACTTCTTAGTTTGTATTATTATGCTTGGTTTATATTTATTTTTCTGTTTATATCTGTTTTTTCTTTATTACAGAAGTACAATAATATATAATTTTATATATGATACTATATCAATGGTAGACTTAACTATACTACTTTTAGTTTCTTGTTTAATATAGCCTATATATTGTATAGGCACATCTGAACCTATCATAGTCAATGTTGACTATAAAAACACTGGCTGGGTGATGCTTGTAATCATACACTGATGATGCCAGGGGGCGAAATCGGTCACTGATCTATTTTTTAGTTGAGTCGAATGGCTGCATGATGGAGCTGTTTTAATGTTTGTTCCATTTTGTATTAAAAGTGCTTACACTTATTTAAATGCTTTTGGATCCGAGTTTCTTCACTTGAAGTTGGATTTACTATCTTTGTGATTTGGAGTGCTGGAATTTTTCGTTTTTGGATTGTGTATTGGATTCTGTGCACCTATTTTTTTGATGCGCACTAATTCTTTTGGTGTGTTTGTATATATATTTTTTAAACATGGCAATGTGTTCAATAACCTTTTAACATTAGTATTTTCAAAAACAAACCACTGTAGTTTCCCTCTTTGTATCTTAAATAAGTGCCATTGATAAAACAATGAGAAATAAATCCATTGAAATTAATGAACTTGTAGCAACATCCAGCCTTCCCTTTTATTTTTAGTGCTGCCACAATCTAAATAACTTTTAGAATCGGAAGCTTCTAATGAATGCGAATCGTCATTCATGAAAAGGCCTTCCACTGCAGCCTTTAAGAAATGCATGCACACATGAAACAATCTACAAAAGAGCAGCAGAACACCCAGATGTCATAGTAAAGTGAAATCTTGAAGTCGGTATAACAGATCATTACTTCACGGAGAAAGAATAGCCAAGTTCTTACTCTTTGACTCATTGATATAAGTGAAGGATCATTAACATAGAGTCCATGCTGGAGTGAATGACTTGAGACTTACCTCCCTGGACTACATGAAAAGAGACATGGAAGAGCGCTTGGATCATGTGACCCAGGCAGATATGACCCTAGCCTGAGTAGCATCCTGCCTTCGCCCAAAATGATACCACAGTATAAGGACAAAATGATTGACTTCAACAATTGACTAAGCTTCTGGTGTCATTCAAAGGGGATCCAGTATTTGTCTGCCTGGGAAGACATGATAGACAAACCACAATGCTTTGCCAGAAATGGTCTTCACCTGTCACCCCTGGGATTCAGGTTACTGGCTAAAGCTCTTGCCACCCCTATAGTGCCTTTTTTAGGCAAGGTTCAAAGGATAAAACTACCACCGTAACAGATACAAGCATGCAAAATCTGAAGGTAATGCTACTCAATGCTAGAAGTCTAAACCTCAAAATGCACTCTCTCGAGGCACTCCTGAAAATGGAGAACATCGATATCTGTGCAGTGACTGAGACCTGGTTCAAGGCTCCAGAGTGCACCCCTGCAATACCAGGCTACAATTCTTACCACACTTTTCGGCCACAAAACCAAGTCCGAAACACTAAAGGTGGAGGAGTGTCCATATTCACCAAGGATATTCACACCTCCAGGCTAGTTGCCCAACACAATGCATCTGAAATTCTCCAGGTGCAACTAACACTAGGTAAGACTGCAATCCAAATTGTAGCTTGTTACAGATCCCCCACCATACCCCAAGATTTTCACTACACCTTCCTAAACATACTGGAAAATATTAAGATACAACCAAACACCCTAATACTGAGTGATTTCAACTACCCTGCCATTAATTGGGAAAACTACTCGGGTACCAACTCCTTTTCCAAGGGTTCTTGGAATTCATAAATTCCAACACCCTGGATCAACTAATCCATTGTCCCACCAGGGGTTCCAATATCCTAGACCTAGTCATTACCAACATGGGAGATAGATGCTCCACACCAGTGGTCACCCCCTCATTGGTCAGGTTTGACCATAAGCAAATCACCCTTGACATCCACATCCCACCCCCACCCCCCAGTAAGAAAACCTCCTTAAAAAACTTCTCCAAAGCCAATTTCATGCTGCTGAAGTCAGAAGTGACAAACTTCACAACACCCATGCAGACGGGATCTGGAAGTTTCACTGCAGAATCCTACACTAAGGCACTGTACGAACACATCCACTCGTGCATGAGTCGTGCCATCCCAAATAGAACCAAGATGCTCTTCTCCAAAAAAAGGAAGCCAATCTGGTGGTCCCCTGCTATAAACAAACTATACAACAGAAGGAAGAAACTGTTCCAGAAAAGAGGAAAATCCCAGGATGCAAAAAAATCCCTGACTAGCCTCAGTAAGAAGCTGAGATCCCTCATAAAATCCTCAAAAGCTAGTTATGAAAATAAAATTGTCAAAGATTCCAAAGACAACCACAGGGCATTCTATAATTATGTCAAGAATCTAAATGGCAATGCTCAGATCTGCTCTGAGCTACAACAGAATGGCGTTAAATATAGTGATGCCAAGGATATTTCCAATATCCTGGCAGATCGATTTAGTGCCAACTTCACCCTCTCTCACCCTCTAAAGGGCCCATCTCAATACCATAAGATTGCCAAATTCCGATAATCACAGCAACACAGGTAGAAACAGCACTCTCCAAAGCTAAGAATACAGCATCCATGGGACCAGATGACATCCCAGTCTGTGTACTACATGAACTACAAAATGAACTGGCACCCCACCTAAGTGTCATGTTAAATCATAGCCTCACCTCAGGCTTCGTGCCCACTGAGTGGCGCACAGCTGCAGTTACCCCGCTCCACTAGGGAGGATCCGCCTTGGATCCCGGGAACTACCATCCCATCAGTCTGACAAGACTGATCTGCAAGGGCATGGAACGCATTATCATGGAACTTATAAACAAAGACATTGGCAACCTTCAAACACTGGACCCCACCCAGTTTGGGTTTGTGAAGGGCCGATCTTGTCTCCTGAATCTGATTGACTTCTTTGAATCGGTCTCCAGAGCTGTGGATGAGGGTAAGGCGTTCCACACAGCCTATCTGGACCTCGCCAAGGCCTTCGACACCATCCCCCACTCTGGAATCATAGATACACTTACTAAGCTGGGCATAAATCCCTACGTCACTCGATGGGTTGCCAACTGGCTTACTGACAGAACCCCAACTGTAAAAGTAGCCAACTTCAAATCCAGCTCCAGACAAGTGACAAGTGGAGTACCTCAGGGTTCAGTCCTGGGACCACTCTTGTTTGACATCTACTTCTCTGACGTACAGGCCAACACTAAGGGACTCTGGCTAACAAAGTTTGCAGATGACTGCAAACTAGGAGCTATTATTGAATCCCCAAATGATGTGGATATTCTACAAAAGGGCCTTAAAGAAACAGATGCCTGGTGCGAAAGCCATGGGCTCAAACGTAATGCCAAGAAATGTATAGTTATCCCCTTCGGATAAAAACATGTACCCATGAACTACCACATAGGTGGCAGGACACCAAACATCGAAAGTGTGATGAGAGACTTAGGGACACAAGTGGACAGTGGTCTCACTTTCGATAACCACATCACCACAACAGTCAGGAAATCCTTCTATGTGGCACACCTCATCACTAAGGGCTTTTCATCCAGAAAAAAGGAGGTCATTGTCCCACTGTACTCATCCCTCATTAGACCCATTATAGAGTATAATGCCCCATTTGGTATGTACCGCATAAGACATCTGCAACAGCTGGAAAGGCCACAGAAATACCTCACTAAAAGAATTACAGGCCTAAAGCAGATGCCATATGCTGACCGTCTAAAAAAACTCCAGCTATACTCTGTGGCATATTGTCTACTCAGAGGCGATCTCTGCCTAACATACAAGGCCATGTCAAACCCTGAGCTGTTGGACATGCTCCAGTTAAAGAAATCCCAATCCCTCAGAGCCACATGCTCCAGGGATCTAAACCTTATCATCACAATGAATAAAACATGCTGAAGGGATAGGTTCCTGACCCAGAGACTCCCCATACTCTGGAATAGACTGCCCATACATGTCAAGCAGAGCGCCTCATTGGCCCTCTTCAAAAGGAACCTTGATGATTAGATGGGAGATAGGCAATTCACCCCGGGGATCATGTCAGTCACCCTGCTAGATAGGGGCCCAGAGAAGTAAATATTGTGGGAAAAAATTTCCAGGGAATTTTTATGGCTAGGCTTGCATAGGCCTTAGGGCCGATAGCCTAGTTCCAGCCTATGAACCTATGAACCTATTACACTCATCCATCCAGTTCTGATCCCCAAACCTCTGGAAGAGGTAGCTGCAGAAGTGTGGTATGATGACTTATCATCTGAAACCTTACCGGAAAGTTTATGGAGTGTGTGTGCAGTATAAGTTTGTACAGCAATGTCTGCATCAAATGACAAAAGCACTCTGTAAGCATTTACAATATATGGTGTATTACAATGATTAAGGCTGCCAAATGAATGCTTTTGTACATTATGGGATGATTACTTTATTTATCACATATTTAAATGCATGACGTCATCTTGCAGTAACAATGTCAAAATGATGTGCTCATTCCATTGCAAATCTGTTGCTTGTTTTTTTCTCTCTTCATTGTCATCTTATGCATGTTTAAATATGTGTTATATGGAGAGTATGATCTAGCTAAAAAATAATAATAAAACTATCTTCCTATTGCAATTTTCTTTTTTATTTTATTCAGGGACAGTCAAAGAAAATAAATATACCCTCAAATGAACTATAAATGAGTGTAGGTTAATGTAAACGGGTTCTTCTTATATGTTTTAAGCTCTTAAAACAAGGAAGAAACAAATGCTCAAAGGATCATGGGAGTTACAAGGCAACAGGGTTGCAAGGCCATTTCTGCCACCACACCCTTAGAGCTTGCCTCTCAGGCCAGTCACACCAGGGGTGAATTTGTTCAGCAGATGTCCAGCTCTTTTTTAATGACAGATACTGCATCATATTGCTTAAGTACGACAGGGAGTTTGTTTCACAGAAGGAATAGGCACTGTGAGACAAATCCATCTTTTTTCTAGTGTCATTTATTTGTTGGAGTAAGATCTCTGTCTCTAGTGTAAGCTGGAATGTTTGATGTATTGACATATAAGAGTTCTTGAACAACTGGATCCTTATAGGCCTAAAATCAAGGCACAAGCCATCACTAAGGAGCCCATATGAAAAAGAGTACACGGACAAAGCCTCTAGTCTTTCTTGGCAGTTACAGTTTTTTAAGCACCTGATCATTTTAGTTACAAACCACTAGGATCTCTCCAATTACTTGATATGTTTAGTAAGGCACATCTTAAAATGGGAGTTGTACTCAATGATGGATCTAATTAGTAAGTAGTACAAGGAGGTGAGATCTTCTTTAGATATGGGAAAATATATATTTAGTTGTGCGATTTCCAAACCACTGTTGCAACATGCTGGTCAACTGGAATGGCAGCCATCCACCCATATACCCAGGTCTCTCACAGCATTTTTATTTCCAAGTTGTGTTTTACCTGTGCTGTTAGTAGGAGCTACGGGGTGCTTACCGAATAATACAATGTTTAATTTTTTAGCATTCAGCTTAAGATCATCTTTAGGACACCAGCTATTGACAAGTACAAGCTTCTGCTGGACTGCATGTTTGTCAGAGAAGGACTTAAAGAACTTTGCTAACCAAAGATCTTCATTTAATAATTGAATACGTATATACTGAACAACAGAGATCCCAGAACTGATCCCTGCAGCATTCCACTGGTCACTTTCATGTTGTCAGAGGATGCTCTCTCCACTCTCAAAGTGTGAGTTCTATCTTTAAGCAAGTTGGCTATCCACCTAAACACATACTCGTCAATTTGGAGTTCATTCAATGTATCCATTATATTTGCATGTGCTTTGATATTACATGCCTTGGTGAGGTCAAGTTTCACTATGTGGACAACATGTCCACAGTCAACAGCATGTATAACCCTCTAAAAGAAGTTTACAAGATTCACTAGACAGACTCAACACTTAACAGAACCAAACTGCTTAGAGTCGAGTCTGATATAATTTTTGATATCATAGTTAATTAGGTGCATTATTATACACACCATGGCTTTGTTTATGAGAGCTGTTAGGCTGATTGTTCTGTGATTCCTAAGGTCTGAGGTAGGGACGCACTTATGGTATGTCATCACAACAACTGAGTGCTACCCATGTGGGACAAAGCCAGTTGAAAGGCTCAGGTTGAAGAGGTGGTGGAGTGGGTCCACCAGTGCTTGCTTTGCGCTACTAATTAGGCAATTTGGTACATTGTCAGGACCCATGGAAGGGGTATTCTTTGTTTTGGAGAATACCTTCAATAACTGCTCTCTTGTGATGATTGATGGCATGATTCCATCAAGGATAGGTGGATTTGGAATATGCATCTTGGGGTAAGGTTGGCACTAAATTTATTAGTTAGTATGTTAGCAATATCCACTGGATCTGAGTAGTAGATATAATTGCGAATAAGCTTGGAGTAAATTTTAGGTTTTATTTCTTATTTTTATATAACCAAGAAGCATCTGGTTGTCTTTGACTTCTATGGCTAGAAAAAGTTAATGGAATGATCTTGCTTTCCTTATATGCCTTTTCAGCATATTATCTGTTTGATATTCACCTTAGTCTGGGGATCATTTATTCTGTTATATATTGTTTTAGGAGTTTCAACTTTTTATAATGAAATTTACTGATGTTAAAGGACCTCCATGCAGGTTTGATTTAAAACTTCCCCTTTGCCTTGGATTTGGTGGAACTGCCAATTTGATACATTTGCCTAGGTGTGAGTAGGACTTTTCTATATAACTATTTAGCATTATTGATTTAATTTTTGCAAATGCTTAGGTTTTTTTATATACCTTGATGGGAATGCACCCTATTCCTATATCAGGGCATAACTGAAGGCAATGGAATCAGTATTGCTTCTGTCTTTGATGTTAGCCAAGAGTTCTCTTCTCAGCATTCATAATTTACCCAGAATTGCCTCCTTCTGCAGCTCATATGGGGTTATATGTATTGCTAGAGTATTTAAGTAGGATTATAATTTTTTTATATTAGTCCCCATTGCTCTTGCTACTAATACAACTGTCTGTATATATTTTTTCCACATTGATTTAATTTCTTCTTGCAAATCCTGATATTTTAAGACTTTACACCTCTCAGTACCTAAGACACTATAATTGCTGGGGTAACAATTTCAATAATTAATGCTATTTTTGTCTTTTTCTTGGACTATTATATCTAATTTTCTTGCACCTGTTTCTTGAACTGTTGGTATTGAGTGATTTTATGTGATCCAGCCTTCATCATTGCCACTTGTGCTTTGCGGTTTATGTTTCCAATGCTTCTCAACTACTTCTGTATTTGTAGTGTTTGCACAACCCCCAGTGTAGCAGTCTTGCCACATTTTTGTGCCTTTCAGTATACAGACCCTGAGCTATGAGTGTATGGCGTCAAGCTGTGAGAAGTATAACTGTCTGCAATTCAGAACCTGCATTTACCTTTTTCTACCACTTTTTCAATGGGCTTTGTAAACCAATGTGTATGTTCTTCACTGTCCTGGGATGCCATTATTACACTTTCATGTTTTGCTTTCAGTTCACCTCTCATTCATTCCTGCATCAAATCATTAGCAACATGAGGTAGTTCCAGACGTTCTCTGTACTTACCACTTTATTTGTGGACTTTCTAATTTTCTTTCCTTCTCTGCTAGTCGTTTTCTTTTTGTTATTTTTTTTTACACTTTCAGTTGTTATCTGATTTTGTCGACTTCTGGTTTGATTTCCATTCTTGCTGTAAAATACTTCTACTAAACTAAGCAAATATGTCATTGTGATGCCCCTGCACTGGCCCAGTAATCAAGGAGCCTCAATCCTCATCATTGGCACCAGTGAGGGACATACACATAGGGAGGATGACAAGTACACACACAGTAAAGTACAATTTCCCTTAAAAGCACACAGAGATCACAGTCAGTCTGGGGCTGGTTTCTACCTCTTTCTCCAGATCCCCAATAAGACTCCTCACTGGCACAGCTATAGGGTTAAGATCTCAGCTGAGGGGTCAAGCCAAGACCTCCAGTACCCTCTCTGTCCAAGTACTTCATGTCCCTGCCCAACTAGCTGACACACACACACACACACACACACACACACACACACACACACACACACACACACACACACACACACACACACACACACACACACACACACTTTGAGATTTGATTTATATACAAACACACACACACACACACCTGGGAAAGGCTGGTACAGGTTTATTAGCTATGCCCCTTCTGCCCAGACTATAAGGTAGGTATCACACTCACCAACCACTACTTATCAGCTACTCCTAAGGCCCTTTCAAAGGGTGTCCAATCCTACTGTGTAATGTTACTATTATCCAAATGGTAAGTGTGAGCAAGAGCAAGGCTTTTGGAGTGGCCTATACAGTGTCACCAAATACATATGCAAGTACACTAAGAGCTTAAATATCTCTAAACAAACCAGCCACAATTAAAAGGTTTAAATATATTCAATAGTAAATAATAAAAGAACAAGACAATACTCAAACAACACAGTAATTACAGAGTTCAGAACCACAGGAAATATTTTAAAACAACATTACATGACAGTCGACAGTCTCAAATAAATACAGAAAACATATAAAGTAATCTTTACTATATTCCTATCTATATCTAAAAGATAATCAGATCCTGCAGATAGACTAGTGGTGGACCGTAGCTGGGATAGCTACTAAAGTTCAAAAAAATGACACGGATATATGAAACTTGAATTATGTCACTGATAAAACAGAACGAAAAAAAGATGAAAAAACACTCCTTTTAAATCCACAGAAACCTCACTGAATTGGCAAGATGTTGAACTAAGGTGTAACAAAAAGACTGTTACACACTGATGTTTAGCAGTTCAAAAGTAAAGTAGGACTAAATCTGTTTATATCCCAGGCATATACATTCCTATAACTCTTCCAAATGATGCAAAGTAACTTGAACACAACTCACAACAGTCTGTGTGGGGAGACCACAACAAGCATAAAAAGTACCTTAGAATGTTTGTAAAAGCTGATGACAGGTGGACAGACAGGAAAATTTTCAGGGAGGAAGACACCATCAAAATTATGGAAAAACAAATTACCAGAGCAGCAGAAAATACAAGTAAAATCCAGAGTTTGTCAGTTTAGAACGACAGTTGGAGGTTTTACTGTCTCTCCTCCTGCCATTTTAGTTCCCTCTAGAGAGATTGACGTGGTCCCATCTCCCTTCAACATCAACAATGAAAATTCAAATAATGGACATGATGAAACTGTGAAAATAGACATACAGGAGGTAGATACATCAGAATTAGAAAAGAAAACCTAGTATCACGCACTATAAAGGCTTCAACGTGTACAACTACACAGATGTCCCTATTCATGAAGAATTATGTTCCCTTTTATGCAAAGGAACCAAATTCATCCCTACACAGAAATTCAATCTAGTAGATCATATCAAAGAAATCAAATTATATAGTCGCAGACTTAACCTGGCTCTACTATTTGAAAAGTAAAGGATGATGAGGCCACATACATACCCACTGAATTAAAAGAAAAAGTACATTTATACCTCAGTACAATTCACAAGTGAATGTATTTGAACAAATGATATGTAAAGAACTGTATCTACTCAACCATGAAATCACAAGAGAATATCGGAAAAAACAGGAATTAACAAAAGATAACATCTCCAAAGAAGAAAGAGCGGTACTGAATGAATATATGTATAAAAGAATAATGAAACCCGACAAGGGGGGAGGGGCAGTTATTTATCCCCATAAAGATTATATCACTGAGATATACCATATTTTATACCATTCTGGGAATTACCAACAGGTTTCAATCAATCAAATTAACCAAGGTTTTAGAAGAATTGACATAGCTTTGGAAGAATACTTTATTGATAACCGCATCACAGAAGAAGTATATAGGTTTCTAGAAGTGGATCATCCAGTGATGGCTTGCATAATAGGAATACCGAAAATTCATAAGTCTCTGACCAAACCACCCTTCAGACCCATCATCTCAGGTTCAAAGTCAAAAACATATAACATAGGATAGATGGACGAAACATATTTATACACATGTACCATTCATCATCAAAGACTCATGGGATTTCTTGAGTAAACTCAGTCCTGACAAATGGACAGAACAATGTACATTCATCACCATTGATGTATGTGACTTATTTTCATGTATTCCTAAGGACGAGGGACTAGAGAGATTTGCCAGAGTCTTAGAAAGTTTTCTACATTGACCTGGGATAAAATAAATCTAATCATGGATATGATGGGCCTAGTGTTGGATCACAATTATCTTACTTTCGAGGGTGAATTTTTCAGACAAAGCAAGGGAGTTGCTATCGGCATCTTGTGCCCCATATTTGCAAACTTGGTTATGTCTGATTGGGAGAATGAATTCATTACCAACTGTGCATTCTCCAGCTACATCACCTTCTATGTAAGATTTCTGGACGATATATTCATTCTGTGGAAGGGACCCAACGAGACAATACCACAATTTATTGAATACATCAACGAAACTACCAATTTTTTGAAATTTACCTATGGAACAAATAACTCAGGTATTTCATATTTGGATGTGTTCATAGGTTCCAATGGGGAAGGTTTTACATCGAAGATAGATAGGAAAAGCACATTCTCTAATGATTATCTATTTTTTGGAAGTGAACATCCACCACACATTTTCAAAAATATTATGAAGGGACAGTGCATTAGATGTGCCAGAATGTCATCAACTAGAGAATTCATGGAAGGAGAAATGGTTCTGTTAGCAGATTTATTTGAAAGGAGAGGATATCCCAGCAACATGATTAGTGACACCATTGAATTTGTCAAATCCCAATGGGGAATAAAATACAAACCACTGCTAGGTCTTGATAAAGAGATTAATGCCAACTTGCAGAAAGCAAATATGGGTAGAGTGTGTGTTCTGACCTATACCCCTCACAGCACCAAGATTAAGGACATTATAAAGAAATATTGGGACATTATCACAGTATCAGATGTCAACAAAAATATACTGGGTGAGGAACCTAAGATAGTATACAAAACTGGTCCCAACATAAAAGATTACTGGAACATTCCAAGTTAGGGAAAGGCAGAAACAATAATAAAGACAAGGTTTTCACCAGAAAGCGGAAGATGCAAACAATGTACACATATAAACACCAACAGTGATATTGTTTTGAATGACATCAATCACAGTAAAATTAGGAGCATAGGTGGAAATTGCAGCACCAAGCACATAGTATATTTAGCTCTGTGCAAATGTCCAGCCTATTATATAGGCAAAACAGAAAGAGAGTTAAAGAAACGTATTTATGAGCATTATTATAAAATGAGGAAAATGGATAGTAAAATGCCCTATACAGACACATCAAGGAATATGGTGAGGGACACACATTCTCCTTTATGATAATAGATGAGGTGAAGGAAATTCCTTTTGGAGGATTGGAAAACAAGACTGGCCTGTAAAGAAAGCAAGTGACAGATTTTAACTGATTCCACCAGGAATCCAGGTATTAACGATTTTATAAGTATAAAACCATTTTAATTCTTGATACATAATATTTTTATGGCTGCAATATTTGATGAAATGTAAGTACACATAGTGAATTTAATTCATGTTTTAGTATTTCAATCACAATACCATATGAATAATTATTTTTAGTGACTTTTAAAATCAATATTTATAATTATATATACATTTGTATTTACTTTTGGTATGTATATAGATAAATCACCTAGTTTTATATGTTTTTTTATATAGGTCCAATATTAGTTATGTTACAAATGGAGTACTGTTTCTTTAAATTGAGTAACAAAGTTTTGGCGCCAAAACTGTTTTAAATGAGTTAATTAAATGTTTTGCACTAGTTCTGATGAAGTCTGCGATGGTGCAGATGAGAAGCAACAAACTGTGCTTAAGGAATCTTATCGTTGTAATAAAGGATTTATTTTCAGTCTACTTTTGCTTCCTATGAGTTTGGAACTTGAGTTTGTTTACACAGCAATTGTGCTAGTGCTTCATTTGCTTCCTGCAAGTCTGGAACTATTGAGTTTGCCAAGGGAAGCTTCTAGTGTTTTTCTAACTACAAAGTATTGGATTGGGTTTTCTCTACCACAAGCTAAACGGATAGTCAGGACTTCCTGAGCAACCAGGCATTTGCTCTACAACATTTCATCAGCTTTTACAAACTTTCTAAGGTACTTTTTTATGGTTGTTGTGGTCTCCCCACACAGACTGTTGTGAGTTGTGTTCAAGTTACTTTGCATCATTTGGAAGAGTTACAGGAATGTATATGCCTGGGATATAAACAGATTTAGTCCTACTTTACTTTTGAACTTCTAAACATCAGTGTATAACAGTGTATGAGTTTGGAACTTGAGTTTGTTTACATAGCAATTGTGCTAGTGCTTCATTTACTTCCTGCAAGTCTGGAACTATTGAGTTTGCAAAGGGAAGCTTCTTGTGTTTTTCTAACTACAAAGTATTGGATTGGGTTTTCTCTACCACAAGCTAAACGGATAGTCAGGACTTCCTGAGCAACCAGGCATTTGCTCTACAACATTTCATCAGCTTTTACAAACATTCTAAGGTACTTTTTATGCTTGTTGTGGTCTCCCCACACAGACTGTTGTGAGTTGTGTTCAAGTTACTTTGCATCATTTGGAAGAGTTATAGGAATGTATATGCCTGGGATATAAACAGATTTAGTCCTACTTTACTTTTGAACTGCTAAACATCAGTGTGTAACAGTCTTTGTTACACCTTAGTTCAACATCTAAGCAGTGAGGTTTCTGTGGATTTAAAAGGAGTGTTTTTTCATCTTTTTTTCGTTCTGTTTTATCAGTGACATAATTCAAGTTTCATATATCCGTGTCATTTTTTTGAACTTTAGTAGCTATCCCAGCTACGGTCCACCACTAGTCTATCTGCAGGATCTGATTATATTTTATCAGTTGTTTGTTCTTGCACAACCTTATATCTAAAAGATACTAAGCCCTAAATAACTTACTTACAGAGCAAGCGGAATTCAGATGAGTAGATGTTCTTCCTAGGTCCAAGACAACATACAAAATGCACTGTCTCCCTCTCTGAGAGAGTTCTTAAATTAATATCACATATTACTGCTAGGTTAACCTTGGATGATATCACTCTTTGTCACCTGCCTTCAGTTCCCAGGCTAAGATATACCAACATAATTTAATCATCTATGTGTGAGAAGTACATATCTCTCAGATGTGCAGCTGCTAGGAAGCAATAAAGCACTGTATATTTTAAACCTAGTAATTATTTCTGTTTCAAGACAATAGACACCCCTCTAGCTCTAGACATTGCATCTGTTTCACTGAAACTGAGAGATAACACAATCATAAAACAATTTCCACTTATTTTCTTGAAGTTTTGTAAGTTAACTCTGTATGTTCCAGCTTCTACTATTAAAACATACATTTGCACAGGTATATAGTTTATGTACAATTCTGTTCTTTTCCAGTAGGGTACACTGTGGACACATCATTGAAGCTCAGTCCATATGATACAGTTCTGTATAAATTATATCAATATTCACAAATGACATATGGTTATTTACAAAATTCCAGATAGCTGGGCTGCCAGTGTCACAGTCATCTCAGACTTTTCTTTATGCTTTAGAACATGCACTATGTTTGAATCTCGTGAGGTTAGTAAATATGTATGCAGTCCCATGATAGCAGATCTATACATTGATTTATAGCTTGGTTTTTGTTATTGTATAACAATGCAGGTTTCAATGTTAGCTTTAGATTTCTGAAGTATTCCTTACTAATCCTAGTTTTCATTTATTCAGGTTTTATTACTGAGCCTTTATCTTTTCACAGATATGTATGCACTCCCTCTTGCTCACATTCCTTTATTTAAAATTCCTGTTGCAGGCTGATATTTTCTTGGTGCTGCAGCTTTCCTTTTATGAATGTTGTTTTTGCACATTTATTTTAGACATTTGTAGTTGTGCTTTCAGAACCTCATCTGATGAACCATACATTTTTTAAATCATCCACACAAAGTAGATGAGATATCTTAAGCAAACAATGTTGGCTTCTGGGAGTTAAGCTATAACTGTAAGGACAAGACAAAACATCAGTGGGGACAAATAATCATCCTGGAATGTAACCCTTTAAACTGCTATCCTTGTGGCAGTAATTTGCCCTTTGTCATGACTTAGCTGCAAAATGTTTTGCTACTGCTTCACAGTCACTGCAATTTACTTGATCAATATAGAGTATATCTAAAGCATCTGTAAACATTCTGATATCCTTGAATGTGAAATGTGTTGAATAATTTTTTGCCAACTATGCATGCCATGCTTACATTTTCCCCCTTTTTATGGCTGTCTATTAGGGATCTGTTAAACAACAGATAATCCATTGCTCCATATGACTTTGTTTTTCAATTGCCATGACTGAATTTTTTTTTCTAGATGGCTATAAACTCTGGTGCAATATTTTCAAGGTAATCACTTTTAAGTAGCCTTGTTGTATTTAGAGACAGTCATACCATGGTGCTTTATCACAAAGACATGCAGCACCATTGTGTTCTGTTTCTTTTGCTGCCCTCAATGCTAATGAAGCATTCTGGGGAAGGGGCATATGCTAGTTATCTGCCCCATGTTCAGATACATCCACACTGCTAGAGTAATGAGCAGATTCTGCAACAAAGGAGAAACCCCCTAGACACAATGGATAGCTCTCGCATGGTGTGGATTGCAGGGAACGATATACAACAAGGACAGCCTGATATCATTGTGCCTTAACTGCACTAAATAACATGAATCAGGGGATGTCTTTCATATTATGCCTTAATGGCATATGGAGTCAGCAGAACAATAGCTACCAGGGAGAAGCCTTTAATATTGTGGCTTATAGGCACATCAGGTTGTGTGACAACACTAGCCACCAGGAAAACTCTCTAAAAACATCATGCCTTAATGGCAGTTAGGGGTAGGAGAACACTAACCACAAGAGATACACTTTATATCATGCATTAGAGGCACTTAATAAAATAAAAAATAGATAACTTGTCAGACTGAACACTAGACACTAGGCATTTTCTATACATTGTGCCCTATGATCGACTTTTAAAACACTGAGACCACATGAAGAAAGTTTCACATGAGTGAAACTTCACGTCACTAGCATTTAGAACACTGAATGTTTGGATCACTGAAAGTCTGAGGTGAGTTGAAAGGGAAATCTGTCCATTTCCACACTGCAGTGCGATCTTGGAGTTGGTATACTTAGTTTGCAGGGGTTTGGGGGATACAGGGGGGTGCAGCCCCCTTGCATTGACGTGATGTTTAGAATTCAGTAGTTGTCATTGCATGTAAGATTTCCTAGTGAATATTCATATTGGTGCTATAGTTATTGATATGAATATTTAGTGAGCTTTGTTTGGGTTTTGTTTAGTGGCTGGGTTAATCAACAAGTTATAATCAACGTTCTGCATATTTGTTTATACATGCTATGTGTTATTATATATTATTAATGTTATACCTTTTTGGGATGAGTTTTTCTTATCAGTGGAATTGCTTGGAAGGCATCCATTTAGTTGTTTGGTAGGAAGTATGCATTTTTAAAGATGCAGTATACTATTTTATGGGAGGTGCTTTGAGCTGTACATTGACTACGTTGTCTGCAGTGGTCGGGTAAATTGAAGTTGGTAAGTTGTGGTTTCAGTGTTTTGATGTTTTGGCCATGTGGTCTCTGTGTTTTAGAAGTCAGTCATATGGCATTTCAGTCTACTGAAGTAGGCCCAATTTATATGTTGTTTGAAGGCAAGTTATTGGTCTGTAGGTCATAAGAGATTCAGTTTTAAGGAGGAGTATTTTTTTGTTGTTGCTGTTATCCATGTTGGTGTCTGATTAGGATGTGCATATAAATAACTTTTTTACTCAAGGTTAATTTTTTATGTAAAGGTGTTAATACCATTAGCCAGAAGTTAGGTATTGCATCTGGACCCTGGGTTTTCCAGTTAGGAACTTTTTTTTAATTTTGTCTCAATTTCTCTGGCTATCACTTCATTCCATTTCATATCCTATATATTGCAGCATATTACTGTTTCTTTTAATTTTTCAAATCATTCATCATCTTTGTTATGTTCAACAGGTTTTCATAAATGCTTCTACAAAATGTACCTATTTCTTTTTTTGGTAATATTTTTATTGCTTTTGTTTGTTTTCCAGTTCTCTATAAAACCTTTTTAAGTTATTAATTAATTGCTTATTTTGCATTTTTCATTTATATGTATCTGCTTATCTATTACTTTTTCTGCTTACATTGATATTTTTAGTTCATTATTAGAAATAAGTGTATGACAACTTCTGTTCTGTTTCATATTATGTGTTGCTTTTACCACATCTAGTTTTCTAAGAATGTTTGATGATGTCTCTCTTGTCTGTGTTTTCTAACAGAGTTGCCGTTCGTTCTAGTTGTGTTATAGTTTTTGTTATTCATTGCTTACATTCTACTTCTTCCCTTCTTTCCTTTGTTAGTCTACATTTTTGTGATAACACTTTTAACTGTTATTAGTTTAAGCTGCACCATAGTATATCCTCCCCAGGATTCATGAAACTCCATGCAGAAATAGTGCTATTCCTGCACGGAGCAGATTGTGCCCGTGTAATCTAAACACAAATCAATGGGTATGTTTTTCACCAAACCTACTGTTGGGACATGCCTTAATCACCCAGTCTTCATCAGCCACTGTCCTGCTCAGCAACACAATAATCAATGCTGCTAAGTCTTGAACCCAGGACACTGCACACCAAACTCAGAGCAATATACTACCACACCATCTGAGATATAATAACAAATGCTGTTTTTTCAAATATATCACAGGTATAAAATAATAGGGAAAAACACTGTGGAATCAGTCATCTTTAGTATATATAAATATACACATATAGATGTGTATGGTGATAGATAAATATTAAAAAGTATATACCTTAGATATATGGAGCTATATATATAAAACAAATATGTATAGAATATATAAATATATATTGTTATATAAACATATGTATACATATCAAAAAAGAATATATATATATATATATATATACATATATATATAAAATAAATATATATGTGTGTGTGTGTGTGTGTGTGTGTGTGTATGTGTAAACATAGATACATACTCTCTCTCTCTCTCTCTATATATATATATATATATATATATGTGTGTGTGTGTGTGTGTGTGTGTGTGTGTGTGTGTGTGTAGTTATATGACATGCAGTGCAGCCATACCTCAGAACCATACCTATCAACCTCTTAGTGCAGGATTAATGTACAAAGGCTGTACAAAGGGTGGGAAATGGGCCACATATAGGGACAATTAGAATATTGCTGTCATAACTGAACAGTTGTACAGCAACAGAGTGTGTATCAGCAGAACCTTCAAAAGGATATGAGAATGGGAACTGACATGTATGTTATTATTCACTGACATAAATTCTTGGATCATAACAGAAGCAAAATATGGGCCAAACACCTGGACATTCTGCAAACAGCCTGGCAGTGGAGAGAGGTACGCCCAGAACCCTTTAGTGCAATGAACCTAGAACAAGCCAGACAAAGTGAGGGGACAAAGGCATGACAATAGAGACTTATCCAAATTACGTGAGTAGATAAGCTGAGAAAGTTGTTGTACTAACACTGTTACTGCTAACATATATTGACAGAAATATCACAAGTCTAGGACTCAAGTACTCTTTATTATGTAGGGACCTCCTATTCTCACATCATCCCACTGATGTATTAAGAATGCACAACAGTGATGGGGACCAAACCAAAGGCATTGGCCACAGAACTTTACATCTTATGAATATATGGACATAACAGAACAGTTGAGGAAACTGCACTGAGCTTCCAAGCACTGTCCACACTACAAGCAGACTGACATAACACTATCCAAGTCCAGATCTGGGGCTCTACACATGCATTTCAAAGATAACAGGCACTACAGGGATATTAGTATCTATTGATGGCATTTCCCAGAGTCCCTGACCAGAGCAGCATGCACAGTCAGATAGAAAGGGTCCATGCAACTCACATGTACACCTCACCTTACACAACCCAAAGAACATATGCACACTATACTTCTGCACAATCCTGACAATCTGTTAACAATGGCCAGATATACGCAGACACAAGCAAATAAGATCACAGATGAGGTACCCTACAGCTGTCTTTGAGTGCAAACTGGTGACATCCACCAAGGCTCGAGTACTAAAATAGGCAATCAAATTTTACATGGAAAAGCAGTATTAAAAGTACTATTTTAATAGTAAAATGTGTGGTAAACTATTTTTGTCAACACAGTAGTGTAGCTGGTGCACAATGGAAGCATGAGCGCATATAATGTGTGAAACCACCCATGTATACACAAGTGTCCCATATAGTACAGTCACACCCTTTGCTACTGTAATGACAGCACATATAGGCATGCTATGTGTAGGTAATCATATACACTTGCCCAGCAACAAATAAACATCCTTGCAGATCTTGAACCCAGGAACCTGTACACAATAGTCACAGCACTTAACCACTAAGCCATCTGAGCTGCAGGATTTTATGATATTTCTTCAAACATATCATGCAGTACAATCAGTTTACCATGTGTGTATATATATATATATATATATATATATATATAGAGAGAGAGAGAGAGAGAGAGAGAGACATTATTTGTCAATAACTTGCAGCACTGTCAGACCCCAGAACACCTCAGTACAAGTCAGTACAAGTCTGGACCAAGCCAGATGAAGTTGGGAGACAAGTCGATGGACATAGAAACACATTGTTAATAATACAAAGGCACCCATGCCACTAACATCTGCTGCCCCCTCACACACACAGTACAACTAATAAGTGCACAGTACTCTAGTACAAAAATTAGGAGAGGCCATACACAATGGCCAGACATACACCAAACTTTCAGCAATATAACTGAAATGACTGAAGATAGTAAAATGAAAAAGAACCAGCCAGTAATCTACACAAATGTTTTAATGTGTTTTGCCTTCAAGTATTACAACATTACAAAAATACTTGCCTTAAATACAAGAAGCAATTAACACTTAATTACGTATTTAATTGATCAGCCTCCAATTACACTCCCCAGTTAACCCCCCTAGGGGATAAAGTATCAAATGTTACAATTTAAATTGATTCTTTACACGACAATGGTTCTGTTAGAATTGTTCTATCAAACTGAGAAGCAGACTTTTTCCATAAAAGTACCTTATCACCCACTACCATCTCTTTGGTGAAATGTATGAACATTTACAGCTATAGACCTGTTGCCCTTCTAATTAGTAATATCTCTCACATGTTCTAACAGCCTAATATTAAAACATGTCTCACTATTCCACACACCAACCTCTTGACTGTACAGGTCCACATGTTGCCCAGCCTTTGCACTCATATGTATGGCACCTACCCCACAACATGTGTGAGATTCCACAAGATCACTGGGATGACAGCAGGAATGACAACACTAAATAATGATAGACCATACCTATCAACCTCTTACTGCATGACATCTGGACAAAGCCTAGCATTTAAGTGGTGGACAGAGGCCCAAACACAGAACTATATTTGAAATATTGCTGTTATACACTGAGAAAGTTGCTGGTGTTACAGGGCTGGTTGAAACATATCTTTGTTGAGGGATATGAAGTCAGAACCACTATGGATGTTGCCATTTACTGATAGCAATCAGCAGAGTATGCCACTGATTTGCCAAGGACAACACCTGTCTGGGAACAGACCAAACATAACAGGCAAACCCCTGGCCATTATGTGGATAGTCCTACAGTTGAGAGCTATGCAGACACATAACTTTGTCATACTGAAATCTATGCAGAACTAGGATGCACACACAAACCCTGTAAATCTGGCAGTATTCAAACCATATAACAGCAATACTCACATTCCATCCCTAAGTCTGAAACCTTCTCCACTATTTAGTTGGGCTGTCTCCACAAGTATTGTAGTAAGAGTTATTCCTACCCCCTGTTTGTAACACTCTGTAGCTCACACACCTCCAGGATGTCTTCCTCACATTCAAGGTAAAGGGACAATGCCCACATGAAGTACTCAATTATAGGAGTGTGTTGCCATGACATTGGCTATTGGAAGAATTACACATCTGCTCTGCATGCAATTAGCAAGTGGGGAACACCAACTGGTGCACAAGCCATCACCTGGTCAAGAACATTACCTACAAAAGGCAAGCTGCCACCTATTCAAACCACCTGCCTATCAGTAGTCGACAGTGAATAAACAAAAAGAAGTTGAGCAACTTTGTAATATAACCCACTGCACTGTAAAAAAAGAAAGGTATGTGAAACAAGTAAACATGTAATTGAAGGTAGTATGGGTTTCCTAATAATGGGAAATAGGAATTTGAAAGAATTATGTCTCAACAAGACTTGCTGTAGTGATGTCCTGCTGAATAGCATCTATGGCCATAGCATCTGGCTCTCTCTGCTGTGACATAGAACACAGCTTAGAGCCCTGACTTTACCCAGGAAAGGACATCTCACATATGACAACCACTAGAGTGTCAGACACTACTAACTGTGCCACTGCTAAGCCAGCTACTGGGATAGTGTACATATCCATATGTTACCTGTGAATATGATTATGATACACATGTTTGTCGTGTAAATCTAAGAGAACTATATAGAGCATGTGCATATTAAAGTATTGTTGCAGAAGTGTGTGTTGAACTGCATGTGATATAGTGAATTCATACAATTCAACTGTACAGTGTTCTGCTGGACAATAAGCATATTTGTGCCTGATATCTGTAGTCACATACACATGCAGTCGTGTTATGTCAGCAAAACCATTTGCAAGTCTGTGAGCAATGACATTGTAACATAATAGCCTAGTTATGACTGTTGGTCATCATCCTTAGTTATCACTGTGATGTCAAAGCCTAATTTGCAATCAACTTAATTATGTATGTTGCAGCTATATTAATGCAATGTCAATATCGATGTACCTTTGCCACCCATGTATGTGCACCATTGTCCAGAAGTCCTGCTATGACAGGTTGAGAGGCACATGTATGTATGCGTATGTTCAGCTGGAAGGCACAAAACAAATAACATGGGTTGCAAGCAGTCAGGTAGGTTGTGCTTGTTGTATATGTGTGCAATATCAGTTTCAGTACATACAACAGACATAAATGTATACAGCTACTGCCTGTTGCATTGCCCTGACACTTTTATGGGTACTAGAATAGGCATGATTATTAGGTTGTAATCAGAGAAGTGTCCAACTGTGTTATGACCCTCTGTCCATACCTACCACTAACAGCTATATGAACACCTATATACAGTGGATATCAAAAGTTTACACACCCCTGTTGAAATACCAGGTTTGTGTTCTGTATGAAAATGAGACCACGGATAATCATTTCAAAATGTTTTCCACCTTGAATGTGACCCATAACCTGTACAATTCTATTTGAAAACAAAGAAATCTGGTAGGGGAGACAATTTAAACATAACATATGTACTTTATGCTGGTTTCATACATGTGCACACATGGAGACTAATATCTTGTTGATGCACCTCTTGCTGTAATCATAGCATTCTGTCTTCTTGGGTACATACAAGCCATCAATTAAAGAGACTCTGGTTACCCACAAATAATGTTCAGCTGTCATACTATGATTTATTTGACATTTACCCAGTTGCCTGCTAAAGCAAAAGCCATGTTCTGCAGAGAGCTTAGAAGGCATCAAAGGGATCTCAGTATGGAAAGTCATCAGTCAGGAGAAGCATTAAAAAACAGTCCATTCACAACACTGGATATACCATGGAATACAGTGCAGACAGTCATCAAACAGTGGAGAACATATGGGATAACAGTGGCGTTGATAACAGCTAGACGTCCATCCCAGGGATGACACAACAAGATGACAACTAGCCATGGTGGCTGACTGGGGACCTACAGCAACACTGAAGAAGCTGCAGGAATGTCTGGCAAGTCCTAGGTGTGAACCACATGTGTCAACAATCTTCCGTATTCCCCATATGTCAGGCCCATGGGCCAGGGTAGCAAGATGGAAGCCTTTTCATGCAAAGAAAAACATCCAGGGCTGGACTAACACTAGCAAGCACTACATAAAGTATCCCAAAAGCATGTTGGAAAATGTGTCATGGTCTGATGGGACCAATGTTGAATATTTGGCCACAATTCCAAAAGGTATGTCTGGCCCAAAACAACAATTTTCGTCATAAAAAGAACACCATCCGCCAGTGAAGCATGATGGAGGCAGTATCATGCTTTGGGGTTGCTTTTCTTAAGCTGGAACTGGATGTTTAGTTAAGGTGGAGGGAATTATGAACACTTGGGGTAGGAGGTTGGCATAATAGTTAAGGTGTTTACCTTGCAAAACACAAGGTGCAGGGTTTGATTATCACATGGGGTAGTAGGCTAGGTTTAAAATGACACACAAGGGCAGTTAGCCTAGTAATAATCGATGAACCTATCTATGAACCTATGAACTTCCAAATAACAAACATTTTTGTCCTAAAACCTATAATCATCTGCTAAAAAGATGAAGACGAAGAGGGATTTTACCTGTCAACATGACAATGACCTCAAGCATTCATCCCAATCAACAAAAGAATGGTGTCACAAGCTGTAAAGTACAGTTTGGGCATGTGCATGCCAGTGCCCAGACCTATATCCAAGAGTACATCTGTGTGTTGACCTGAATAGGGCTGTGCACAAGAGATGCACTCACAAATTGACACATTTGTAGCACTGTGGCAAGGAAGGTGGGCAACTATTGACAAGTAAAGATGTGCCATAATGTTAGACTCCAACCCAAGATGAATTCATGCTGTAATCATCTCAACAGGTGCTTACACAGCGTATCAGTTTAAGGGTGTGCACACTCATTCAACCAGCTTATTGTACTGATTTTTATTTGCATATGTTTTCACAGAACAGCTTGTTATGTTTTCAATTGAATTGTACAGGCTATAGGCCACATTAAAGGTGGGAATTGTTTTGAAATTGGATATTGTGGTGTCATGTTTCAATTGCACAAATACCAGGCATTGTAACAGAGGTGTGTACACTTTGCATCCACTGTAGCTGTATGGACTCCACAGTACTTGACCTGTAAAACCAGCCTCCACCAAGGTAGAGTAATCCCCTTTGGTGGACAGCAGCAATACACAAACCACATAATAGGTTGCTATATTAGCTGTACAGAGACACACAGCTGCAGGCGACAACTTTGAAGCAAGTCCACCTCTATCTGAGCAAGCACGTAAGCTCACACGTGACTCCCTGTATGGCTAACTATGACTACAAATCAGACGTATCCACACCACCAAGGCCAATCATAAGAGTATCTCCACATATGTTGTCAGTCTCAGAGGCAACAACACAATTCACCCTGTACTGGTGGTAAAGCACACCTCATACACACATGCCATGGCTACAGGCCACCTGCATCAGACAGGTTAGGTGAGAACATCACCATCCTGTCCCCCAATTTGCATAGCGGGATATGCACATCAACCGCACCCCTCTTCTCAACAATGGTACCATGTACATATTGGCCACTGATGGCAACAACAGCAAGTCTCCATGGGGCCTGATAACATCCCTGTCTGCCTCCTACATTAATTCAGGCATGTGCCCACAGCTCAATCGCACACTAGAGTCAAACACAGCCTTGCCACCATCCACACCCCATCCACATGGAAAATAGCCATTGTTACCCCTCTACACAGAAATGAATGGGGAATAGAGGATTATGCAATTAACTGTCCATCATTGGGGGAATATGCCACATCAGGACCAGGAGTGCAATGCAAGCTGGTATTGTTGTGATAGATTAGAGGGTTAGGGTATAGTTGTGAGTGGCGGTGACTGATATCCACTACTGATGTGCAATTTGATAACTGTATGACATCCTGTGATGTGTTCTCCTGTTTATGTCTTCCAGGTACAATGCAAAGGCCAAGACTACCAGCCTTCACTGAGGCAGAAACAACAAGTATCACTGAAACTGTTATCCAACAGCATGCAATACTATTCACCAGAAGACCACAAGATCTGCAGGAGAGGACCGCCCTATGGAACGCTCTTGTCCACAGGGTAAGTGATGTCGGCCTGCATGGCTGAACATACGAGCAGGTCCGGCATCGCATTACCGGCTTCATACGCCATGCCTGGCAAAGGGCTGCTGCCATAGTGAGGGACTGCCTAGCCACAGGTGGGGGCCCAGCAATCCAGTGCCCACTGACACCCACAGAGGAGCTCCTCACCAACCTTGGGGCACCCACCCAAAGCATCCCACAGGAACCAGAAGAAAGCATTGTGGATGTGGGTTGTACCCACATAATGGACGAGTAGTGTGCAGGTAAGGCCCCAGTGCACATTAGTAGAATACTGTTGCATATCTAGTTGTATCTGTATAGTATCTACATGCATATGTCAGATAAGATAGTAGGTGTTGATGGTGTTTAGTTATGCACAGAAGTGCACATGTATGGTGATGGGCAGCATATTTTGTAGTATTGTTGTTTGTACTATTAATGTGCAGAAATACTTCTTCCACCCTGTACCAAGGCCCCATGAGAGTCTGCTGACAGTACCTCTCTCCCACAACTACTTAGGTCCCTCGGGTCAATACGTGGGACAGCAGCCTGTAGCTTGTGAGTATGGAATTGTTTTGTTGTGGTTTGCTAATACCCTGTGCATGTTAAGGCCATGCTATTTGTTATGCACACAAATATCACACCTAGCCATAATGCATGATGTACATGTTCACTTTTGTTGGTGTTAACTGCAGTGCATCACAGTGGTCACCATATGGGCATATATGAAGGGTATGT
Organism: Protopterus annectens; assembly: GCF_019279795.1. Classification (NCBI taxonomy): domain Eukaryota; kingdom Metazoa; phylum Chordata; order Ceratodontiformes; family Protopteridae; genus Protopterus; species Protopterus annectens. Next base: position 1,967,708,842 of record NC_056731.1, read on the forward strand.
AATATTCCTGTAGCATACCTCACACCATGTCAGTGCAAGATGTCTGGACAGAGACCAACAAAAGGGAGGGAACAAATGGGCTACAGTAGGGACATGTATGAAATATTAATCTTATACAATGGATACAACAGTGTACACACCCCTATTAAGAAGCCAAGTGTTTCTGATACGTATACAACGACAGACCACAACCTATACTGTGACCATAACATGAACAATTAACTTGTAAAACAAACAAATATGGGGTATATGGGGTGGGAGGTTGGCATAATGGTTAAGGTGCTTACCTTAGAAACCCAAGGTGTAGGATTTGATTTTCACATGGGGTAAGTGGCTAGGCTTAAAATGGCCCATAAGGGCAGTTAGGCTAGTACTAACCTATGAACCTATGAACAAACCTTACAATACACTGGATGCATATGTGTGCACACCCTCAAAATAACATATTGTGGAGGCAGCTTATGATGTACTGACAGCATTCACTCTACTTCAGTACACACCTGCCATCAAGTACAGGGACTCAATGTAACACTGACTAACAGCCTGTTGTCCAAGCAGTATGCTCATGACATAAGGGTCTGTTGTCCAAGCAATATGTTCATGACATTTGCTCAGTTGCCTGCAACAGAAGCGGCCATGGCTTGCACACATCTTACAAAGCATCAAAGGGATCTCGTATCTGAAAGATATCAGTCAGGAGTAGGGTACAACAACATTACCACAGTATTGCATATACCATGGAACACAGTGCAGACAGTCATCTACAGATGGATTGAGTATGGGACAACAGTGCTGTTGAAATTAACCAGATGTCCCTCCAAAACAGATGACAAGACATGTTGAGAGCTGATCAGGGAGGCTGCCAGGAGAAATGCAGCAACACTGAGAGACTTGCAGGAATCTCTGGCAAGTACTGCTTGTGTACTATATGTGGCAACAATTGCCTGGATTCTGCATAAGTGTGGCCTATGGGGTAGGGTAAGTAGATGGAAGCATTTACCTACACTAAACACCATCCAGGGCTGTGTACAGGTAGCAAAACATAAAATCAAGTCTCCCAAAGTCATGTGTTGCAATGTGTAATGGTGTCATGAGACCAAGGTTCAAACCTACAGACAGTATTCCTAAAGCTACGTGTGGTGCACAAGCAACACCTCACTTCACCTGAGGACCACCATCCACACGTTGAAGCTTGATGGTGGCAGTGTCCAGCTTTAGGGCTGCTGGAACTAGGCTTGTAGACATTGTGGAGGGAATTCTGAACAGTTCCAAATAACACTCACATGTGGGCCAAAGCCGTCAAGCATCTGCAATACGACTGAGGATGGAGAGGGGTTTCAGCTTCCAACATGACAATGAACTGAAGCATACATCCAAAGCTAGCTAAGAATGGCTCTATCTGAACACAATCAAGGTTATGAATTGGGCCAGACAAAGCCCAGACTCAACACCAATAGCAAACCCCCAGTGTGACCTCCAAGGGGTGTGCACATGAGCCGGCCTTGCAATCTGACAGATTTGGGGAACCTTTGTAGGGAACACTGTCTAAATAATGCCAAGTCAAGATATGCCATGATAATATACCCCTTCCTAGGAAGAGTGACTGCTGTAGTTCAATTAACAGGTGCTTCAACAAAGCATTGGTTTAAGGGTGTTCATACTTATGCAACCACAATATTGTACTCATATCATTCAGTAGCTTCACAACATTGTTTGTTTCTTGATTGGTTTGCACAGGGCATATGTCACATATAAGGTGTGTAATGTTTTCAAATGCTGAAATGTGGTCTAATTTTATATCATACAAGAGGCTGGTGTGTATGCTTATCATATCCATGTTATGCTTAGAAGGTCATTGGTGTAATCAGATTTGATTGTGCATACATTCACTGCTGCTGATGAGATCTGCAAATCAAATGTATGTCATTAATTAGTGAAATCAGTCCTCATATCATCCCAGTTATGTGTCAGACAAACACATATGGGTTGTGAGGAACAGACCAAACATAAGTAACAGACATCTACACATTCAGCAATGATTTGTACAGTTGTGAGGTATGGTCTACAGTAGATGCCAGTGTGCTATACAGGTGCACAGCAATAATGTGTACATGGGTGCAGTGTGTGCTAGGGGAAAGGACATCACCTACTAACATGACTCATGCATCTCAGAAATGTATATTGTTAGTAACAAGGGTTAAGAATGGCTGCAATGCATGATGTTGAGGGCCATGTATCATGCATGCCAACTGTTGGGTAATGTGAGGTCTGTGTAATATCTTTATGCCACCTCACCTGTAACTGTGTGTGTGTGTGTGTGTGTGTGTGTGTGTGTGTGTGTGTGTGTGTGTGTGTGTGTGTGTGTGTGTAAGTAAACCATATTGTATAGGCATTAAATTAAATATATTGTCTTCCCCTCACAGGTGGTGATGGGGATCAGGGTCCCTCCCGCTTGGGAACTGATGTGAGTGTCTCTGCAAACTCTGACAATGATGACAGGCATAGTGAGGCACAAGCAGGGCTGTCATGGGCTGAAACTGTGCCATTGGTTGGCATCCCATTTTTGTCCACCTCATGCTCGCACACAGTCACAATGCCCACACATACCCCATCACCAGTGGCTATAGATAAGGGACAGTTGGCAGGTGGTGGCATGGGACAGGAAAGTATGATGACTATGACCAGTGTGTCTGTAGACACCAGCCATAGCTGGATAACAGGTGAGGTCCCACACAGGCAGACGGACAGGGGTGCTCATAGGAGGACTGCTGCCTGTCATGCCCCTGCCACTAGTGCCACAGCAGGTGTCACCAGACACATGTTTTGAACCATCATGGAGGCACAGGCATGTATGGAACATCACACCAGGCAGACTCTCATGGTGCAGATGGCAAATCTTCCTGCTATGCATGACAACATCAGTGATCTTGCAGATGCCCACTGTTATTATGCTGAGGTCATGAATAGACAGTTGGCTGAGATGGTGGCAGTCCTCGACCATGGGCTGTCTGTGTTGGAGCATCTGGTGGGAGTTGCCCGTCAGCCATGTGGACATAGGACAGTGCTATGATCAGCTGAAGGTGTACGTGGCCGTGTAACATCTCGCTCCTACTCCCATACTTGCAGTACTAGCAGCACGACTGTAGGGGGGTTGCTGTTCACACCACAACACAGCAGGCCATGGGCATGTGGTCCTGGCCGGTCCCAACAGGGATGCGGATCCAGTAGACAACAGTCATCATCAGGGAGTAATACTGCATCTGCTCTTGTGCCTGGTGGTGCCAGTGGAACCCTGGCAGCCCCAGTTACTGTTTCCATGGCCGGACACAGTGAACTGTACACCCTGCCATGTACGGTCCACAGCTTCCCAACATACCCCTGTATAGGGTAACAACATGGCAGAACTGTGTGCATCCATACACACACATCACCATCACAGCTAGGGCACATCCATACTTACACACACCACCTCTGCATCACCCATTTGATACACAACCCCCTAACCCACACACATGATGTCAACCAATTGGCTCAGCCTAGATCTCTGGCAAACCCACTCCACACCCTGTGCATATGATGATACCTGTGCCACATCCCTGTCATCCATACTATCAATGCAGGGACATACTAATATGGTTCTGATGCACAGGGTGAATTTAGTACAGTTTAGCACTGTAATGCTATGTAAAGTGTTGTCAGCCAGCATGTTTAATGGTTACACGTCAGAGTATGTGGCTGTCCAGCCATGATGCATTATTGCTGTTATTAACACTGACTGAATGTGGTCTCCATAATGTATTCTGTTTGTGTTCTAGGTGCCTGTCTGTCAGGAAGATGTAGCCCTCCAGTCCTTTTCTACAAGGGGTATGACAGTGTGGAAACACATTGACTGTGTCATATCCAAGGTACAGCTGTACACAATTAACAGGTCTGTATAACAGTTATTGCATTTGCCACATGGCTGATAGGGCTGAGGGGTGTATACAGGCAAGTGCATGGTGGCTGATGTCAGCAGCTCTTCTGTAGTGGACAATGGTAAGTGTACTGGGTGGCACACACCAAATGTTTGTGAATACCACACACACAGAGGGTATTGTGTTGATGCAATACACAGGGAATACTGTTCGGATGCACGCACACACACACACACACACACACACACACACACACACACACACACACACACACAGATGATTGCCAGTGTTGGGTTTGAAACCCCCACCTATCTAGTTATTGGAGGTACATTGTTAGGTAGTTATCACAGGGGGATCGGAACTCTTAGTGTGTTGTGTTTCTGAAATACATATATAGTGATTAACTTCACATGCTCCTGTAAGATATGGCAATGGGTGGTGTAGTTGGTGTGACAGTTTTCATACTACTGTCACACATGAGTGTACACACTCCTAAACACTGCTCTACACAATGCACACACAAACACACACATGCACACAGACACACGCACACAGACACACACACACACACACACACACACACACACACACACACACACACACACACACACACACACACACACACACACACACACACACACTTGCCAGTACTGACTTTAGCAGACCAACCTATCTTGTTATTCATACCATACTATTCCATGCTGTTTCACAGAGCTTATAGGGCTGAAGAATGTCTACAGATACCACTACAGTTGATGTGAACAACGGACCTTATACAGTAGACTTAGGAATGTGTACTGTGTGTACCATGGCATAAATATGAATCCATGCCCATCCAATTACACACACACACACACACACACACACACACACACACACACACACACACACACACACACACACACACACACACACACACAAGATACTCTTCTCTCACACACAAGATACTCTTCTCTCACACACATTTGCCAGGACTGGGGTAGAACCCCTACCTTTCTATTTATTGTTACTACATTGTTATGCATTTATCGCATATGCCACAGAGGTTATGGGGTGCCACTTGTCCAAAGCTACTTCTAAGGCAAGGGACATCACGAGGCCTTGCAAATTATGACAATGGGGGATGTACTGGCCACAAAATACTGTTGGGAGGGTGGCCTAATGGTTAAGGTGTTTGCCTTGCAAACATAAGGTGCAGGGTTTGAGTCTCACAAGAGACAATTGGCTAGGCTTAAATTCACACACAGACTACAGAGCTTATAGGTTGTGGAATGTCTAAAGGTACCTATATAGTGAACAACATCTACAGCACTTGTAAGGTATGGCAATGGTAGATGTACTGGGTGAGACGGGCCACCAGCTACTTTCACCCACATGTTTATACACTCACAAACACTTTCAGATGCATTAATGCACGCACACACATTTGACAGTACTGAGATCCATGGTTTCAAAGAGTCATAGGTGTGTACATGGCAAATGACCATGGAGGCTTTGCAAGGCTAGCCCATGGGAATACACTGGCATTATACCACCTGATACTCCTCAGTGTGTCTACTGAGTATAGTCAGTGGAGTGATCTTCAGAGTGGGTATTCTATTCCCCATCCACTCCTCATGCTTTCTCTTGAAGAGGGCCAGTGATGTTCTCGGTTTGACATGTATGTGGCATCTATTCCATGGTGTGGCCAGTCTCCGGGTTGTGAACCTGTCCCTCCAGCATGTCCTATTGATTGCGAGGATGGGCTTGAGGTATCTGGGCCATGTTGTGTGGACAGATTGGTGTCCTCGGATGTAACATTCCTGACAGGGTTGGGTCAGACATGGCTGTGTATGTCAGGCAGAGATTGCACCTAAGTAGCCAATATGAGACAGAGATTCATTGCAGTTATTAGAGTCTGTCCATATGGGGCAAGTGTGTAGTACCTAAGATCCTCTCTGTGAGGTACATTTGCAGCCTCTCCTGTTGTTGTTGGTGTCCAGTGGGGTACATGGTAAATGAGCCATAGTACACATTGATTGGCCTACTGAGGGGTGTGTACAGGGAAACACTGTCCTTTTACTTCCCGGATTCAACACCCTGAGTCAGGAGAAGTGACACATGGATGGACTGTGTTCCCAGTTCCGTTATACCAACATTAGTGTTCAGTGGACTACCATCAATGTATTACTTTATGGGAACCATGTCGTACCCAAGGGGGATTGCGGCACATCATCTGACATTGAGCTTATGTCCAGGGTTCTGACAATAGTCATAGGTCTCAGAGAGGCCTTTGTGAAGGATGTCAACCTCGCGTGGGGGGGGGGTAATAATAGCACCCACCTTGTAGTCATCTGCAAACATTGTTAGCCAGGGTGCCTTTGTATTGGGCTCGTCCTCAGAGCTGTGGATCCCAAACATGAGAGATCCCAGGTCCACGACCTGTGGAACTCCACTTGTGAATGTTCAGCAGTCTGACATGGAGTCTAATGCTTTCACACTGTGGATTCTATCTGTGAGACAGTTTGCAGGCCACCTACTGATGTAGGTGTGGCTGCCAACCTGACTATATTTGTGTATGTCTCCAGATTGGGGAGTGATATCCAAGGATTAGATGGTATGCCTATATTGTTATCTATTCCATACTGTCACATAGTTATTGCACATGGCACAATGCTTATAGGGCTGCAGAGTGTCTACAGGTCCCTCTACAGTGGATGGCAACTGTGGGCCTTGTAATGTGGACACTGGGACATGTACTGGGTGGGAAATAGCAAAACGTAGCAAAACCCACCCCCCAATGGTATGTTTCTCACACAAACACAACAACCTACCCAAAGATAGAATAATATTCAAAAACACACACTTGCTCAGACTGAGATTAGAGCCCATACCTATCTATTTATTCCTACTACAGTGTTACACATTTATCGCATGTGCCACGGAGCCTATAGGGTGAAGGCTGTCCAAAGGTACCTCTAAGGTGAGGAACATTACCAGCCTTTGTAAAGTATGGCAGTGGTTGATGTACTGGATGAAAGAGGCCACAAAATACTTTAAATGACACATATACACATGCACATTTGCTAGACCTGGGGTTAGAACCCCTACCTAACTAGTTATTTGTACTATAGTATTATGCACTTATCGCATGCACCACAGAGCCTATGGGGTTGAAGTCTGATGAAAGGCACTTCTAAGGTGACTGATATCTGAAGGACTTCTAAAGTGGGGAAAGGGGAAATGTACTGGGTTTGAATGAACCCAAACACTTCTACTTGTAAACACACACACACTTTTACATTTGCCAGGACTGAGAATAGAATTCCTACCTAACTAGTTATTTGTACTATAGTGTTACACAGTTATCACACATGCCACAGAACTTATGGGGCTATGGTTTGATGAAAGGCACTTCTAAGGTGACTTATATCTGTAGGACTGCTAAAGTAGGGAAAGGGGATGTATACTGGGTTTGAATGGACCCAAAAGCTTCTACTTGTAGACACACAGACACACACTTTTACATTTGCCAGGACTGAGATTAGAACTCCTACTTAACTAGTTATTTGCATTATAGTGTTACAACATTATTGCATGCACCGCAGAGCTTATTGAGCTAAGGCCTGATGAAGGGCACTTCTAAGGTGACTGATGTCTGCAGGACTGCTAAAGTAGGGAAAGGGGAAGTGTAATTAGTTTGAATGGACCCAAAAGCTTTCACTTGTAAACCCACACACACACAGACACACGCACACACACACACACACACACACACACACACACACACACACACACACACACACACACACACACACACACACACACACACACACACACACACACACACACACTTTTACATTTGCCAGGACCGAGATTAGAACTCCTATTTAACTAGTTATTTGTACTATAGGGTTACACAGTTATTGTACATGTCACAGAGTGTACAGGGCTGAGGCTTGACGAAATGTACTTCTAAGGTGACTAATATCTGCAGGGCTGCTAAAATAAGGGAAGGGGATGTGTACTGGGTTTGATTGGACCCAAAAGCTTTACCTTGTAAACACACAGACACACTCTTATATTTGCCAGGACTGAAATTAGAACTCCTACCTAGCTAGTTATTGGTACTATAGTGTAACACAGTTATCACATGCACTACAGAGCTTATAGGGCTAAGGCCTGCTGAAAGTGACTTCTATGGGGACAGACATCTTCAGGAGGGCTGCTAAGGTGGAGCAATGGGAAATGCACTGGGTGGGGAAGGCCTGTTCATTCCTAGATCCTACTGACATTTCTCTAAGTGTATGAGCATGCCCAGTGTGACCTTCTATAGTACATGTGGGACTCCATTCCAGGGATTGTTGTACTCCAGTCCAGTTTGTTTTGTGCTACAGTCATATCTCTCAACCTGTTGGTGCAGGATATCTGGAGATAGTCTATCAAAATGAGGGGACAATGGGCCATACGGTGATTGTGACTATTTCTCTCAGTAATGTGTGGGTTCCTAGGGTTACAGGGCTTGTTTTAACAGACATCTGATGTATACGCCTTTTGACACTGTCATGTATTGTTTCAGTACCTTGTGACATACCTCCTCAGATCATCACAGTGATTTACCAGAGGAATACAGGATGGATGATGCACATGCCAGGATTATGGGCCAAATGCTACACATTCTTGCACAATCCAGCCTGTTGAGAGGTGTGCCTACAAGCAATTGACTACTGGTGCTATGGAAATGGTCCAGCACCTTGATGATATATTACAATGATGGAATCTCTGTGCATTTCTGTTCTGGCCTGGTCTGATTTACAGTCCACAGTTGGGTAATATAAGTCAGACAGGATCAGGGTGACAGGCAGACTCTGGATAGTTTGTAGGGGGATAAAATATGTGTGTGTGTGTGTGTGTGTGTGTGTGTGTGTGTGTGTGTGTGTGTGTCCAGGGTCAGATATGTTTGCCTATAGGTGCCAGTACTTTGCACTGGGGTTTCCTCAATGGTTGACTGCACTTGGATGGTCTTGTGTATGTCAGACTGTTTAACCAGCCTGGAGATGTGTGTTTGTCTCACATATATGTATAGCCCATGGCTGTGGGCCAGGATTCTTTGGGTGCAGACATGTCACCATCTTCCAGGGTTAGGACTGCCTGCAATGAGTGCATTACCATGTTTAGACTACTAGCCCTTCCATGTCAGCTGTACAGAGTATCACAGAATGTTCACATCCATGACTCATATATCTTATTGGTTATCCAAACAAATGTTGTTTTCAAGGACAAGTGTTTTGCAAGTCACTCAGGGTTGAAGTCAGATATTACTGACAGTTGACATTGCAATTTCTGACTTCATACCCATCAACATTCCATGCTACTACAATCATTCCATCAACTTTATAACATTATTAGAGGAGTATTTCAAAGGTGTCCTTCTCTTTGGACATTTTTCACCCCATTATTCATGGCTTTGTCCAGATTTCTGGCTCTCTGACACTGGTAGGTTTTCTCCTAGCAGTTAGCAGCATGGCCTTTCTTTGCATTTTGTAGACTGAGTTATGTTGTGTTATGGACCCCATAACACTCCCTAACAGGGCACTGTGAATGAGGCATAGGCATTTGCCAGAGGCATATAGGCTTGTTGTGACAGATGCAGGCCATCTGTAGCAAGGCAGTGCATTATGATGCTCATATGTTACCAGGATGCCAGCAGTAGACAACCCTGGGATGGTACCAGTAATTTGATTGTGGGTGTTACTAACAATTGGTTTCTTTTTGTGTTGAAACATCACTCTAGTTGACGGCTGGATGCTGCTTAAGGCTAGGGACATGTTACTGCATTTCTATGGGACTATGAGGGGGGCAGATCTGTACACAATAGACATTTGCAGAGACCGTGCTAATATTTGCTTAACATTTTGATCCCATTTAGCATAGTGGTGTGCCCTATCTTTGAGTGTACAGGCATAACAGTATTGACCACAGGTCAGATTATTCTGGCATAAACATTTGTAGTTTCAGACTTCTCACCTTTCAAAGGCATACTGCCACTGCCAGACCTGCTGTGATATCACTGTGTAAATGTCTGTAGGTGGGGATTTCATAGATGTTACCATGTGGGGGCCTTTGCCAGACATTTCTGTATGGTTTTCTACAGCTGTTCTGCTGGGTGAGGCTGGTGGTGGGTATGGGACCCCCACGTTGACATCCATGCATGTGACCTTTGACCCCCCCCAGTTATTTGGCTCACCACATATACTGCAGTGGTATTTGTCAACTAGGGTGGTACTGCATGGTGTGGGTAGGCCAGTACTGGGTTTACACTTCCTGCTATCCCACAGAGCTGTCAGTTGTCTGCTGCTGTCCCAGTTAGCCACCCCATTCCCTTGCATGCTTGATCAATACCATAGATATGCTATGAAAATTTTCCACTTCATTCATTTATCTTGTTAAGGAGACTGGTTTACCTTGTGGCTGAGGCTGCTGGGAGGATTGTGCTTGAGGGCTGACTATGTCGGATGCACGCAGTACAATGCCCATACATGGTAAGGTATAGGTGGTGTGATGTTTGGCATCCATTTTACTGTGTGTGTGAGTCAGAGCCAGAGATCAGTCCCTGTGGCCCTACAGTGTCAGTGTATGTGCTATGCATTGCCTCTTTGCCAAGGCCAGGGCATACTGGCCATGCCTCTGTCTGCCTACAGGGGCAGGCACAGGATGTTCCTCCTCTGAGTCTCTCTGTGCCTGTGAAGACCTTGGCAATGGTGGGGGCTGTGTGGCCCTTCCACATTTTGTTCTTGCTGCAGTTATTTCCACAGGATCATATTGTGTAGCATGGCACATACTATGAACATGTGTGCACATGTGGCTGGAGAGTACTGCAAGGCTCCACCAGATATGTCAAGGCAGTGGAATCATGACTTGAACATCCCAAACACATGCTCTATAATTATGCCGGCTTGTGCGTGTGCCTCATTATGGCATTCTTTTGTGGGTGTTAGTGCATTTTTGATGGGTGTCATCATCTACGGCTCCAGTGCATAGTCAGCATCCCCCACCAGCTGGCCATATGGGATGCCCCCACTAGCAAGCACCCAGTACAGCTGTGATGAATGCCAGATGTGGGAGTCATGATAGCTTCAAGAGCTGCCGGCACACATGTTCATGATAATGCCCTGGCCATTGCAGATGACCTGGCAGTTGATGGAGTGGAACCCCTTGCGGTTTAGGTAGACCCTACCCTGGTCACCGGGTGGTGCTTTGATGGGATTGTGCATGCAGTCTATGGCATCAAGTACCTACGGGTATTCTGCTACATGGCAGAAGAGGCGTATATTGCTGGTCCTCTCCTCATGGGTGTTGGGGAAGTAAATGTGCTCAGCAGCATGTGAGACCCCCATGATATCCCCAGTTGGTCTTTGGAAAGTACCTGTAGCAAGCATTATTAAGGCTACACATACCTTGGTGTCCACTGGGATGGGTCCCCCTCTGTTGGTTCTGGGTCTGAGGTGAGGCCGGCACAGCTCACTGAGTTGCTGAAGTATGTCCCTGTCAACCCTGTAGTGCTCTACTATCTCCAGATCATGTAGCCCCTGGTAGGTTACCCTGGGTCTGAACACTCTTCTCCTCCTTGTCAGTCTGAGTTGATTGTCAGCATTTTCCTCCTCACCACCCTCAGTCTCTAGCACATACTGATAGATCAGAGCAACAGCAGCCCCTAACATGCTTTGTTAGATTTGTCAGTTTAAAATTCCCCTGAATATGTACACCAGTCATGTAGAGTTTGTGGAGAAAACCAGACTGAAAGCTGTTAGCATAGTTTATAGTATTGTGCTGGGCTGCTGCCTATGTAATTGGTTGATTCTGATACATTCCGCCTGCCAGCTATGGTAGTTCTCAGTATTTGACTTCCTTCTGCTGTTTCCCCTTCCCATTTCCTCTCCGTTTAAGCCCTGATGAGCACCGTACATTCCTGGTGCTCAAATGTAAACAGTTCTGCTATTCCCTGTGGTTTTGTTTTGTTTTAGGTCCAGTGCCATTTAGCTACATTAAACAGTTTTATGCAGAACTGGCCCTCCCTGGTTGTGAACACGCTCTGCATTTCATGGAATAAGAAAATACAGCCTCAGACATACCCCTGTCCTTAGCTGTGCTTAGCTAAGGGGAAACACGGGTCACTGAGCTCCAATGTGCTTACAGCAAGCATGACATACCCCCTTTTCATGTTAGCTGCTCCTCCTGTCTACACAGTGGTGTTGGAGCACCTACATGGTTAGGTGCAGTCTGACACTTAGAAGAAATTTGTGATTCAGTATAAGTCCCCTCATTTGCATACTGCCTTACTCCATAGTTACCACACTTAGGCTGGGCATTTGCCCTTAACAACCACTATTCCCTGCTATTGTTTTCATTATGCATGCCATTGACTATAATGGCAAAAATGCAGATTTCTGTAAAAAATGATTTTTCCCCCTTATTTTTATTTTCGACACAATCCCATTTGCGCGCCAATGCCCAATGCTTAAATGGCCAAGATCGCCCGAAAAAAAAACAACTTTTATTTTAACAAATTAAACCTATTTTTCATGCCAATGGCTATATATTTGGCCACTGGCATGCCTACTAAATATAATACATGCTTCCTTTCGAGCTGTCATGCCTCCATTTTCTTATTTGCAGAAATGTATTCAGCTAGTAACTGAATACATTTCTGCAGGTTATACTATTTCTGCATGAGCACCTGCCTGCTTGGTGAATCACTAATTCACATCATTTGCATGGTTTTCACCAGCAAATGAGGTAATTAGCATAAGGCAGTGGTTTCCATGCAGGAATAGTGTAGGAGTTCTCGTGCATTTCCCGGGAGCCCTTTACTGAATTGTTCGGCGGACATATTGGAGCAGCAGCTCTAGCACTATTCTTGCACATCGTGCAGGTCTTAATGAATCCCGGGGTCTATTTATTCCTGTTATACTATATGAATGTCTCCACTAATAGTTCCAATTACTGTGTTTATCTTTTTCAGCAGCCTTCTAACATTTTGGGTCTTATTTACTTTCAGAAATCTATTCTTTCCAGGTCTATATTAGTTCATTGACAGCTTAGGTTGTCGAATCTGTAATGATCGACACCTAAACGTCGAACCTCAAAATCGTGAATGGCCATTTTAGCAAATTCTTTCCTCGGGAAAGAATTCAGCAGGCGTCCGCAAACAAAATTAACTTTTCAACTTAAATAAAGTGGGGGGCTTCATCCCCCAGCCCCCCAACTAAATATATCAATTCTGAGATCGCTCCACATTGCCAAAAGGGCAAACCCCCAATAACGGCCAAGCAACTTCTTTCCCGAGGAAAGAATTTGCTGAAATGACCATTCATAATTTTGCAAGTTCGACGCTTATGTGTCGATCATTACAGATTTCACACCATAAGCTGTCGATGAACTAATATAGACCCATTCTTTCCTCTATTTTAATAGGTATAGCCTGCTCTATTAAATAAAGTGGGTCTTCCCTTATTTTCCTCTAGACTCAGAGCATCTTCTTTGCCCTCTATTTCCTATTCTTTCTCTTGCTGTGCAATTCTAACTGGATTTTCATGCGAGTCTTCTACAGAAGATTCCAGAACATTGCCATGTGGCATATCTTCTTCAGGTGCATCCTGCTTCATTTGTTGCTAATCCTTCTGAGGCCTCATTGGCACATGACATTACAATATTATTTGCTTCAGAGTTTCCACTGTTGCCTGCTTTCCCCTTGCTGTGCAATTTCTAACTCTACTTTTGTACGAGTCTCCTACAGCTCCTGTCAGAGCACGGTAATGATGCTGCATGCCTGACCCCTGACCTGGTGACACTTAGCTAGTTAGAGGGGGGAGCTCTCATGACTTCACTGGCAGGGATGCTGTGCTACTTTGTGAACTAGACCTAGATGTAGCTTGCTGCTAAGAGGATCCACCCCTGAAGTTAGGGACTCGTCACCACCCTCAATGAGGAATGGCAGGTCTTCTGATAGTTCCATACACATCTGTTCAACATGCCCCATACAAAGGCCCACATACATATCCACCCCATATTTGTACCCTACCCCTGCCATGGACAGTACTACCAATGTGGACAGACATGATGGCACTGTCAGTCCTAAACATGGAAGTGTTCCACCACAAACCTCAGCTGACAGGGCCATGAGTATGGCATTCTACACATATTCCAAAATGCTACATTGTGTGTCATTTTATAACACCTTTTTTAAGTACTTTATCTTACATTTTGAGTTGCAATACATCAAATCAACAATCTGTGTACAAAAGTTGCAATTCATGCTATCTCTGCACGTCATCCACATCTTTTACTTTTAACCTTATTGACATTTAAACCAAAATTAGTTATCACACTTTTCTAATTCCTCCATAATTTCTGAAATATATTATAATCTATCAGACATTAAACTACACTGTTGGTATATGACATAATACATGGGTATTTGTTTTCTCTTTTATCTTTATTAGGATCTTGACCTCTTCACCAAGTTTCACATTACATGCTATTAGGTTCATAAATAAATGAAACAGAAGAGGGTTCAGATTGCACCCTTGATATATTCTTCTGTACATTCCCACTTGTCTCTGAAATATGCCCTGCAAAATGATCAGTTGGCAAAATGGTTATCATCTTTGCCTGTTATGCACAAGGTACAAGGTTCAATCCTGGCCTCTCTCCATTCCTATATAGAGTTTGTATGCTTTTCCTGGGTCTCTGTGGGATTTCTTCTGCTTCCCAAAACATGCTGAGTATTTCTACCTCAAGCTTACCCAAGAATTGAGCTCTGGACAACAGCATATATTCTAGATGGTGCCATAAAGGGGGAAGAGATATACTTTAGGCATCGACTGTGATGGGCATTATAGCAGAACACAGATCACAGACTGCAAGCCATGTCAGGGCTAGCCACTAGATAGCCCAAAAATTGGTTCAAGGTGATCTGATCCTGTTGACTGTTGTTAACAAATGGGCATGGCTATTTGGCATTGATAAGTGGGTTGAGGACCCAGCCTACTCCAAGCTATGCAAGGGACCCATGCTAATGGTGGGAGGGGTGTATGTGCCTGTAATGGCCAGTGTGTGCCCAGCATAAAGTTGCTTAGGCTGGGTTACCTGGGATAGCTCTGTTGATCAAAAGCTGAATGCAAAACTACTCAACCTGTCAAACATGAACTAAGAATTGCTACACTCTGTGTAGGCTGACTGACTGGATGCAGCTTGGAAGTGGATGCCATGATGCATAGGCATCGGAAGCTGTTGTAGACTGGGGGCTGAAGGATGAGAGGGGAATTTAGTGATCTAAAAAGGGCAATTGTTTAAAACTAGTTCCTACCTCAACATCGGTTTACTTGGCGGACATTTTAAGCTTAGCCAGTTCCCTTTTGGTGCTTGAATTAACATTTCCTGATTGGTCTTATGTAGTGAAAAGAAGAAGTGGAGATATGCAAACAAAAGCAATAAATAACACAAACTAATTGTTATATAGTGCAGTAAACAATAAAAATGGGGCAGCATGTTTGAATAATATTAGTGGACCTTAAAGCAGAAAGCCAAGTAAGTTGAAAAGTCAGACTCAAAAGTAAATATATTTGCTCACTGTAACAGCTGGAATGGATAGATGTCAAATATATGTGAGGATGCAAAATGATAAATAGTATTTCAGAAGGCAGATCAAAGAAAGGGAGATGAACGTTTAGTAACTGTATTGGGAGGCAGAGAAAGAGACGGACTACTTGAAACACTGATAAAAGAAAAAGTTTACCGTCAATACTGAAAAAATCTGAATGGATAAATGTGGTAGCCTGGATTTGTATGTATGTAGGATTGGTGACCTGTGTATGCCTGCATGATGGGAAAACATCTATGCATATATGTAGGGGCCATTTGAAAACAGTCCTGATTTTCACCACTGTGAGGTCAGTGTAGAACAAAGTACTCAGAATGGGTGTATAGGGGAAAAAAGTAACAAGAAAAAAGTAGCTTACATATGGCTTGAACGGTACTCAAATTACTTTAACATTAGTTATTACTAAGGCATCGCAGTTCTATTCATAGGAAACATTTTCTGATCAGACATCCATGTCAGGAACTAGTGCTGGTATTTAAACATTTTTCTTTTCATTCAGTAATGCAGAGAGGATATATACTATTACACAAGATAATAAACACATCTGGCATATGGCAGATGAAAGTAAACCTCTTTAAGCAGAATTTTTATACAATGAAATGTAACTTAACAAACTCATGTTGTAAAACAGTGCAAACTAAAGAACCCCAGGCTGAAACCAAAATGTGCAGCCTGAAATTAATCATAAAAGTGGTCAAACTGTAAACAGACAGATAACAGAGGGAAAATTTATCTGAACCCTTGCAAATTATACCCACTTAAAAAATGCCTATTTTGTATGCTGAATACAAAGCAGAAGTGCTATCAAAAACAACAGCAAGCTTTAAGGTTTGCACTGAAAATTCAGAGAAGTAAACTCACAAGATAATTCAATTAAGGTTATTTCTTTGCTACATTTTCAAAAAAACAGTACTCTAGTGGATTACATTATTAAGTGACTATAGCTTCCCCAAATTTACCAGAGAATTAGACATTTAAGAAGGAAAAGAACAGAAATTTGAAGACAAAGCAGGGATCTGGCACCAGCTACTTAAACACACACACACCCCACCAGGTACGTAAACACACACACACACCAGCAGCTACTTAAACACACAGGCACACACACACCACCAGCTACTTAAACCGTTTACATAAACGGGGCACCAGCTACTTAAATAATTTACATAAATGGAGCACCACCTACTTAAACCATTTACATAAATGGAGCACCAGCTACTTAAACTGTTTACATAAACAGAGTTACAGAGCACCAGCTACTTTATCTGTTTAGATAAATGGAGAACCAGCTGCTTAAACTGTTTACATAAAAAGAGTGCCCGCTACTTAAACTATTTACATAAATGTAGCACCAGCTACTTAAACACATAATTAAATGAAGTGCCATCTACTGAATAAATAAATGGACAACCTTGGGGTAAACAAATAAATAAACTTCTCCTTACTGTGGATGATCTGCTTGATGTGATCAAGTAGTTGTTTCCATGCACTTTTGTGTTTAAATAGCATGTGACACACGCATGCGTCCTTATAGGTCTTGCAGTTGTAAAAGTGGGGGGGTGCGAGGGGGTGCTCCCTCCCCCATGCCCTATGGTTCTTGCACCTATGGCATGATGGTAAGGAGGAGGCTGGACATCCTACTTATCTAGGAGACAAGATGGAAGGGCAATGCAGCAAAATCTACTACTCAGGGGGTGGACAGACCAAAAATAGTGTGGGAGTTGTGCTAAGGGAGAGTTTTCAGAAGACAGTGAAGGATGTCATCAGAATTAGTGATAGAGTCAGGGCAGTCTAAGGATAGGACACAGTTCATAATGTCATCCTTTGCCCCATGGCAGGGTTGTGATAGTGAAGAAAAGAGTGTAATCAGACAACAGTTGTAGGACCTACTAGATAAGGCAGGGCACCATGCGTTGGCATTGATAATGGGTGACCTGAATGCACATATCGGGACAGACAGGAAAGGATATGAGGACTGCCTGGATCCACATGGGTGGAGTAACAAGAAGAAAGAATGAGAGGCCATTCTAGATTTCTGTCCAGAAATGGCTTGATGAAATGGCTTGATGGTGACCAACACATGGTTCAGTAAGAGAGACAGTCACAAAATCACATACAATAGTGGCCAACATGCAACTCAGGTAGACTTCCTTCTAGTTAAGGAAATGATACTGGGGTACAATCGACAATTGCAAAGTGATCCGCAAAGAACAGTCAGTCCATATAATAAACTACTGGGTGTCACAGTCAGCTGCAAGCAGTGATTAGAGAAGGTTTTAAGGTCAACAGGGGCTAGGCTGAAGACCTAGAAGTTACTTGGAGAAAAGGCACAAGAGTTCAAGAAATTATGGAAGGCTCTAGTACCTTAAGAAGAGGAAATATTTGGAGTTGAAAAAGAATGGTAGTGCCAGAAAACAGCATGTGTGATGACTGCAGAACAAGTATGTGGATTAGCCATGTATGAAGATAAGGTACATATTGAAAGCTAGGATACAAACTTGAAAAATCAGGTAGACCAACACGCTAGAAAGCAAAAACTTTAATAAAAATAATAAAATGCACAAAAGGACATGTGCTTTTGGGTTTCCCCTTCTTCAGGTCCATAAAACTCTGAAACAGATTCAGCTATATCTACATATATATATATATATATATATATATATATATATATATATATATATATATATATATATATATATATAAATGGGTCAACTAATCCGCATTAGAACCCCCATCCCATTTAAAAAAGGTTTCATAGGAAGCACTCAGTTCAAACCAGGTGATTTATCAGTCATAAACTCTGCTATCCAATTAGATTCAACACTCACAGTCCTGTTTATAATATCTCCATCCCTTACACTAACATGAATCACCTGCAGAACCATAAATGAAAAAGCATGATCACTGTGTAAGACAATATGCTGTGCTAGGGCATTATGCTTAGCTCTTAACCTAATATCTCTTAAATGCTGCAAAATCCAGTATTTCAGTTGTCGGCTCATCTTACCTACATAAAAAGAGCAGCATTGCCCACAATTAGCCAGGTAGACAACATTAGGAGTATTAACATAATGTTGATTAACACATTGAGTACTAGGATGGACAACTCTGCTCTCCGAATTTACATAAGGACAAGCCTTACAGCAGGAACAGGGAAATGTCCCTATCCTGGCAGACTAAACAGTATTCCTATGAGTAACCCCCTTACACAATTTTCTATTTATATTCATACAGTTCTTAAAGATAAATGAGGGTTTGTCCCCTATACATTTCTTCAGCTTATCATCAGTCAACAAGATCTTCCAGTTATCACTGACTATACGACAAATAGCATCCACATCACTTCTTTTTCCTTTGACTTTTCCCGGTTACGGGTCGCCACTGTGGATCACCTGTCTGCTCATGACTGGCAGTAGAGTTTTACAGTGTTAAGTTGCCAGCCTGGTGCCCAACCTTCCACAGAATGCACAGCATCCACATCACTAGTATACTTTAAACAAACCTTTAAAGAATTAGGGTTGGTATTCTGGTGAGCTTGAATTTGCTCAGGCTTTCTATACAACCAGGCCTTACCCCGTGTGTTTCTTAGACCTCTCACTTCATCCATCATTCTAGTTAACTCATAATTCTTATAACCCAGTAACCATAACCTAGAATGTAACAGGCCCAATTCTTTATTAAAATCATCATTGGTTGTACATAATCTAGAGGCTCTAACAGCTTGTCCTTTTACAATATTCTTAAACAGTCATTTAGGATGCAAACTATCATGCGATAAATAATGATTTTTCAAGCATGACTTTCTGTGAATATATGTCTTAATAACTCCATTCATATCTTTACTCAATTTCACATCCAAAAAATCAATAATATCACAAGAGCTGTGGACTGTGAATTTCAGAAAGCTAGTAGCAGTTTCCAAATATTGTAAGAACATATTTAAATCATCTTTGGTATTATTCCATATCAGGAACACATCATTCACAAACCTAACATAAAATAAAGTATTGTCTATCTTAAGCCCTGTAAAGAGCATAATGCCCTAGCACATCATATTGCTTTACACAGTGATCACGCTTTTTCATTTATGGCTCTACAGGTGATACATGTTAGTGTATGGGTTGGGGATATTATAAATAGGACTGAGAGTGTTGAATCTAATTGGATAGCAGAGTTTATGACTGATAAATTTCATGGTTTGAACTGTGTGCTTTCTATGAAACCTGTTTTAAAGGGGAGGAGGTTCTAATGCAGATTGGTTGACACATTTTTTATATATATATATATATATATATATATATATATATATATATATATATACATATATATATATATATATATATATATATATATATATATATACACATATATATATATATATATATACATATATATATATATATATACATATATATATATATATATGTATATATATATATATATATATGTGTATATATACATATGGAGAGAGAGAGATAGCTTAATCTGTTTAAGAGTTGTATGGACCTGAAGAAAGGGAAACCCAAAAGCACTTGTCCTTTTGTGCATTTTTTTTTGTTTTTATTAAAGTTTATGCTTTCCAGCATGGTGGTCTACCTCATTTTTCAAGTTGGTATCCTGGTTTTGTATTGTTGTGGACCTTTAATCCTATTAGGCCTTTTCTTGTTGAACTTTTTCCTTATTTTGGGGCCTAAAGGATCCATGTCTGGAGCTGAGGCTGACAAACTTGAGTTGGAATACATTCCATTAACACCAGTAGCTAAGACATTTAAAGAAAGAGCAAAGAGATTAGCTTGTTTTGATGTGAATCCACTCATTCATTTGCAGCTGTCTGATGGTGCCATTGATGAGTAACAGCCATCAGGTATGGAATATGACTTGTTTAACAGCTGGAGAATGCCCTCTATAAGTTAAAACACCTACAATGGCAGCGAATGCATCGAGAGGCATATCTACACTTTAGTATTATACTAAGAGGTCTTCACATATTGCGTATGGCAACTTATGGAAACTTATTTCCTGATTTATTGGCTAGATGGCAGGAGATTAATATTGATACAAGCTTCAGATATATGTGGCTGCTTTTGGAGTTTTTTGACACCCAAGAGAAACAGCTTGCTGCCAAAATAGAGATTAAGCAGAGTGAAATAGAGAGGTATTTCTCGAGTGATTTTTACATCAACAAAGTTGACAACTTATTTCATACCATAGCTTCCTATGATGATAAGTTACAGCGAGTGAAGACTAGGAAGTATAATTGTGGTTACGCTGACTTCAAAAAATGGCAACATTTTTGTCTGGGATACTAAGAAACCAATGAACAGCGAAGAAAGGAATGCTGTGACTGTCAATGATGACTTGAATAATACTAATATTGTTGTTTCTGGGGTCGATGATATACATAGTTCTTGTTCTGGTTTCAGAACTGGAACTCAGGCTCGAAATGTAAATATTGAAACAGTTTTAGAGCCTAATGAAGTTCTGAATGAGAACCAATCAATACAACAGATGAATATTCCTTTAAATGTTGCTGATGCTTTGGCCAATGGGACTGTGTTGAATGAGACAGGAAGTGATGAACTATCGGCAAACAAGGAAGCCGTTCCTCTGACGAGAGATGATTTGGCAGTGACTAAAATGGGTAAACAGCGTTTTACTGAGAATTCTCCGAGGTGCACCATCAACCATTATTTCCTCAGAGCTAGACCCAAGGAACAAACTCAGAGGAATGTGTTTTTTTTACAAGCTACCTGCTCTCATGAAAATGAAGGGTCCAGACAAACGCAACCGCTCAGTAAGCTGAGGAAGGAAATGTTGGAAGATCTCTATAGTAAGTGATTCCTCAGAGAATGTTCATGTTTATAACATTTCAACTTTTTCTCTCAGTGCTAATCATCTAAATGTTTTAAACAGAGGGCTGAGCTTTATTCCCTTCTGTTCCGGCCACGTTGCATGAAACTATTATTGGCCGTAAATTGTTTGGGCGAAATCTAACATTACAAAACATGTCTGGTGAGCAGGGAAATGAGAGAGTAGTACAATTCAGAAAATCTAGCAGCCTTGTTTCTACTACGCATGCTATCATTGAATCTTTTGTGAAGGCTTGCAAGATGGACTTAGTTAATAAGGTGAAAGAGTGGAATCATTCTTGTTTTTTAAATTTAACATCAGAAGAAAGGTCTGCTCTCAGAGAGTTGGAGTCTAATAATGTCTTAGTTATTGTGTCATCTAAAAAGGGGGGAGCTGTTGTGATCATGGATGCTACAATCTATGAAAGCAAAATGAAGATGATTCTCTCTGATGGGTCTACATACCAGCAGTTCAACAAGAGGGAATGTGACTGTATTGTTTCTTTTTTAAAGATCGAGTTAATAAAACCCTGTGCAGAGTTTAAGATAGACAATACCTTCTATGAATATTTTTATGTTGAAGATCCATGTATACCTATAATCAAAGGTTCACCTAAGGTAGACAAGAATCCTATGGATCCCCACTCAGACTGATTGTTTCTGGGAGGAGGGTGGTCCACGGAACCTTAGCCTAATTGGCTGGAAGCACAACTTAAACCACTGCTCTTTAATGCATGAGCTGTACTGAAAGAGTCAGCCCACTTTTATCAGTGTTTGGGAGATGTTACTGATAAGTTGGAACCTAATCATTTGTTTGTAACTCTTGATGTTAACAGTTTACTTACTGTTATACCGAACTCTCATAGCTTACATGCTGTCAAGCATTTTTTGAGATGTTTTAGTAATTATGGGACTGCCATGATAGATTTGATATGTTTCTTTATGCAATCAGTACTGAAAAATAATGTTTTTTTTATTTGGGGAAGACTATTACCTTCAGTGCAGTGTTATTGCGATGGGGACTCCCTGCGCCCACACCTATGTGAATTTGACTTTAACTTATTGGGAAGAGACATATGTGTTTGGTGATGCTAATAAACAGAAAGATTTTATTTTATTTTATTTTATGTTAGGTTTGTGGACAATTTGTTCCTGATATGGAATAGTACCAAAGATGATTTAAATATGTTCTTACAATATTTGGAAAGTACCACAAGCTTTCTGAAGTTCACAATCCACAGCTCTTGTGATGTTATTGAATTTTTGGATGTGAAATTGAGTAAAGATATAGATGTAGTTATTAAGACATCTATTTACAGAAAGTCATGCTGGAAAAATCATTATTTATTACTGTGAAGACTGGTAGAGATGGGTGAAGGCTGCCAGCCTAGTCAAATATAATTTTATAGATAATTTTATCATTTGTAAATATGAATGTTGAAATACAAACTTGTTTTCTTAATTGAAAGAAAATACTGTGAAATGCTGAAATACAAGTTTGCTGTCTTAAATGGAAGAAATGCTGTTACAAAAATGTGGCAACAGTGCTCTCTACTGACCCAGTAAAAGCATTGTGACCCTTTGATCTAAAGTTGGCTCCAGTCCATCTAGATGAAGGCATTCTTTCTATTGTTTTAACAAAGAGTTAAATTGCTAAATTTAAACTCGCAAATGTATTTTTATTGCTATGCTTCCTGGCCAGCTGCAAGATAACAAAAGGGAGATGTTAAGAATGTAAATGCAGTTTCTGTTGACCAACGAACCCAGGGAAGTTGTAAAGAATGATGTAATGTTTATCAGAACTGCAATTTCAATTTAAACAGAGAGAACCAGATATTATTAAGCATTTTTGTCTTGATGATCCAGCTCACAGCACTCTGCTTTGCTCTATAAGTAAGTTATCTTAGACATGTGTTTTCTTTTAGAAATAGCTAAAAACTAGAAAGATTAGACTAAGTGTTTTTCTGTGATGTCAGAACTGTACTACTGATTTATTTTAAGTATTTCTGTGTGATCTCTGAACTCTTGACTAGCACTGTGTAGCAAGAAGTATTGTCTTGTGTATTTATTATTTATTATTAATACTAGCTGTACCTGGCCACGCGTTGCTGTGGCTCAGTCTGGTTAAATGGAAAAGAAAGAAAAGAGAAAGCACACATTTTTAATATGTTTAATTTCACAATGCTTGCGGGTATACAATATTTTTTGTTGTTCCATTGTCTGTGCAGATATGGAGATTGTCTGGTTTGCCGACTCTAGAACACGCAACACATAATTGTCCATGTGAGAAGCAATCCGTGTGTAGATCTAAACCGCACAATTCTAAAGATTGGCCCTGAGCTTTGTTGATGGTGATTGCAAATGCCAATCGAATTGGGAATTGCAATCTCTTAAATTGAAATGGCATATCCGTTGGAATCATAGGAATGCGAGGAATGAGGACATCTTCACCTTTGAAAGGTCATGTCAAGATTGTTGCTTCTATGACATTGCTCATTAATTTTTTTACTGCAAGCCAAGTGCCATTGCAAAGCTTTGGCTGGTTGATATTTCGCAAAATGATAATTGGCACGCCGATTTTCAATTGCAGTACGTGTGGTGGCATCCCTGGCAGATCGAGTGAATTCAAAAATTCTGTTGGATAATTAACTGCTTCATCTGCTTCCATAACAGTGTCAAGTCAATGGACTTGTATGTGACTGCTTCGCTTTGAATGCTAGACTGAATAATATTGTTAAGTTCGTAGACGTCTTTGTTCTTGGCCGCAAGAATAGCTTGTTCAGTCAGCCAGTCGTGATTCTTATAATTGGTTTGAATATTGGGAAATACTTTTTCAACCAATTCTTCTTTTG
Organism: Protopterus annectens; assembly: GCF_019279795.1. Classification (NCBI taxonomy): domain Eukaryota; kingdom Metazoa; phylum Chordata; order Ceratodontiformes; family Protopteridae; genus Protopterus; species Protopterus annectens. Next base: position 1,967,733,098 of record NC_056731.1, read on the forward strand.
ACATCACTAAATTGCAGAAGTTATGAGGCAATGAAATTCGTCCTGAGGTCAGATCAACCGGCACCTTTCCGTTCCCAATTTCCAGCAATTGATGTGAGAATATCTCAGCTGATCGATCGTTTTGCAGCTGGACACGCATATTTAATTTTAACGTCTTTACGTGTTGCCACAAAGTAGAGTATTTCAGGCAAGCATTTATTTCATCCGCTGGTGTCGATCGAGGAGAACGAAGCAGATCTGAAACTGCAGAACGTGATCGCCGTGCTCGCAACCATGCATCCTCAAGTCTGGCTGCACGTCGCTCTGCTGCTTCATCGGCACGTATTTGAGCCATTCTTTGTCTGTTTTGCTCATTCACTGATGCCCGTTCTTCCTCAGTTTGATTTGCAATTACTCGTCACACTGCTTCCGCTCCGCAAGTACGACGACCTAAGTTTTATCTTCTGCGAGGCATTATTTGGATGAACTAAAGCAGATTGATTGCACTGAAAAAGAAGTAAGAAAGTTATAACAAAAACATATAAAATTGCATATTTGTATACAAATATATAGAATCCATAGTAGGTATATAAAAACATGCATGTATTCGAATGCAACGTGTGACATCTATATTATAGTAGGTGTATAAAAACACACGTGTATTCGAATGCAACATTGTGTGAACACTTCAAAGCAATCTTTGAAGAACTTTTGGAGATTTAAGATTTTGAACAAACGAACATTTACATTTTTATTTATATAGATTTTAAAACCTTTCAGCTGTGGCTGTTTTGTGCAGAGTCAATTTAAGCTCTAGAGTACATTGCATATTTGTAGAGTTTACTGTCCAAGTCACTCCAAATAAGCCTTGACTGTTTAGTCACAACTACCAATTGGATAATAATATTGCACAGTAATAATTGGACACCCTTTTAAGGGCCTTTGGGTAGTTGATAATATTAGCTGGGTGGTGGCAAGTGACTACTACTGTATAGTCTGGGTGAAACGGGCACAGCTGGAGAACCTGTGCCAGCCTTCTCCAAAAGTGTCTGTGTGGTTGTATAAACTCTTATCTCAAAGTGTGTGTATGTGTGTCAGCTACTTAGGCAGGGACATGAAGCACTGGTTGGACTGAGAGAGTACTGGAGGTTTTAGCTTGCCCAGCTAGGCTGAGATCTGGACCCTATAGCTGTGCCAGTGGAGAGTCTTATTGGGGACCTGGAAAGCAAGGGAGGGACCAGCCCCGGACTGACTGTGATCTCTGTGTGCTCTTAAGGGAAATTGCACTTTACTGTGTGTATTTGTTATCCTTTTCTCATATATGAGACACCCTCTCTGATGTTGGTGGTGAGGATTGAGGCTCCTTGATAGCTGGGCCAGGGCAGGGCATCACAATCATGTGACAGTATGCATCCCAAATGAGTGTTTAAGAATATTATAAAAGGACAAGCTCTTAGAGCCTCTAGATTATGTAAAACTGATGATTTTAATAAAGAATTGTGCCTGTTACATTCTAGGTTAGGGTTATTGGGTTATAAAAATTATGAGTTAACTAGAATGATGGATGATGTGAAAGGTCTAAGAAGCACACTGGGCAAGCCCTGATTGTACAGAAAGCCTGAGCAAATTCAAGCTCACCAGAATAGCAACCCTAATTCTTTAAGGGTTTATTTAAAGTATACTAGTGATGTGGATGCTATTTGTCATATAGTCAATGATAATTAGAAGATCTTGTTCACTGATGATAAGCTGAAGAAATGTATAGGGGACAAACCCTCATTTGTCTTTAAGAACTGTATGAATCTAAAGAGAAAATTGTGTAAGGGGGTTACTCATAAAAATATTGTTCAGTCTGGCAGGATAGGGATGTTTACCTGTTTCCACTGTAAAGCTTGTCCTTATGCAACTTCGGAGAACACATTTGTCCATCCTATTACTCAGCTTGTTTATTGACCTTATGTTTATGCTAAATGCAATAGTACTATGTTTATGCTAATTGCAATAGTACTAACGTCATCTACCTGACTAAATGTGGTCAGTGCTGCTCTTTTTATGTAGGTAAGATAAACCGACAACTGAAAGACCAGATTTTACAGCATTTAAGAGGTATTAGGTTAAGAGCTAAGCATAATGCCCTAGCACAGCATATTGCCTTACACAGTGATCATGCTTTTTCATTTATGGTTCTACAGGTGATTCATGTTAGTGTAAGGGGTTGGGATATTATAAATAGGACTGAGAGTGTTGAATTTAATTGGATAGCAGAGTTTAAGGCTGATAAATCACCTGGTTTAAGCTGTGTGCTTCCTACGAAACCTGTTTTAAAGGGGAGGAGGTTCTAATGCTGATTGACACATTTTTCTATACTTTTATGAACGTGAAGAAGGGGAAATCTGAAAGCACTTGTCCTTTTGTGTATTTTATTATTTTTATTAAAGTTTATGCTTTCCAGCGTGGTGGTCTACCTGATTTTTCAAGTTTGTATCCTGGTTTTGTATCGTTGTGGACCTTTAATCCTATTAGGCCTTTTTTGTTGAACCTTTTCATATTGAAGGCTAGTGGTAGAATGCAGAAGTCAAGCAGTCATCTAAAGAAAGAAGTGTAGGAAAAAATGGGAGATAGAAAAGACAGACCAGGCTAAGAAGTAATGCTGGTTAGCTAACAATGAGGCTAAGAGAGGAGCTGCAGTAGCAAAGCATCAGGGGCACTCTACCAGTTTCTGGAAACTAACTTGTGAGATGGAACAATGAAACTATCAATTTGCAAGACAAAAATAGAAACATAAAGAATACTGTCAGACACCCTTTATAAGGGATACCAGCAACAGTCTGCTTATTATTCCACAGGACATCAAGGACAGATATTAGGAGCACTTTCATCAGTTTCTGAATGAAGACAACCCTACAGAAGTTGTACTGCTCCAGACAAGACAACCCTACAGAAGTTGTACTGCTCCAGACATAGCATACAATGAAAGAAGATGTGCATCCCATCATAGAAGATGCACTAAGGAAAATAAAGTCATGGAGAGATAGCATCACAGTAGACATGGTGAAGATGTTGGATGAGATAAGGCAGAAATGGCTCCTGAGGGTACTCAAAGCAGTATGGAGAAAAAGGCATATCCCAAGTGACTTGAGAATAACCATAATAATGCCAGAGTACAAGAACAAAGGGAACATCCACAACTGTGGGCAGTACAGAGCTATCAAACTCCTGTCACATGGCATGAAAGGCCTGGACCACTTCAGTTGCAGCCTTGAAACAAGCTACATTCCACATGAATGGGCGACCACAAAAGTCATTCCTCTTCACTGGGGGAATTAGTCTCAAAAGCCTAGTATGCAAAGCCATGGAATGAATTATCATGGAAATGGTTAAAAAGGACATTGGCAACCTGCAGACACTTGACAAATCCCAATTTGGCTTTGTTAAGGGAAAGTCATACTTACGTAAGTCACATAATTCTTTGAGTTGGTCACCAAGGCAATGAAATAGGGTAAAACAGTGCGTACTGCATATTTTGACCCAGCCAAAGGACTTGATACAATGCCTCACTCAGGCATTGTTCACAAGCTCTTTGTTAGACATAAATCCACGCATAACTTGTTAGATTATTATTTGGACCCAGAAAGGCAGGATCAGTGAGACCATCTTCACCAAGTAGCCAGTCATCAATGGAGTACCTCAGTGCTCCATGCTGGGCTCACTCCTGTATGGCATCTACTTCTTGGAAGACGATGCAACTGTTCAAGGTCTCTGGCTCACCAAGTTCACAGATGACTGTAAATTGGGAGCTGTTATCAATCCCCCCCAAGACAGCAACATCTTGCAAGAGGATTTAACATAGACAGATGACTGGTTCCAAAGCCATGGCTTAAAACTCAATGCCAAAAAATGCATTATTATGTCCTTTGGGAAACTGTTATCCCAAGTTATTTATGCCATCATGAAACACCCCTATGAGTTGACCCAATAGAAAAGGGATCTGAGACCAAATGTATACACAAATCTGGATTATGACTAACATGTAGCTAAGATAGTAAGAAAATCATTCTATGCCACCCAACTTATAGGTAAGAGAATGGCATCCAGGTCCAAGGAAGTTATAGTACCACTCTTCTTGGCTCTTATCAGACCCATCATTGAATACAATGCCCCCCTCCACATATATTTAATCGGACACTTGCAACAATTGGAACAGCCTCAAAGGTTTCTGATCAGGACAGTTCATGGCATGAATACCCTGTCCTGCACTGATTGCCTAAAGGCTCTATTTATGTATTCAGTCTCCTATTGGCTGCTGAGAGGGGATCTTTGCCTGGCTTACTGGCCTTCCTCAGACCCAGCCCTGATGACTTTGTTGCACATATGCAAAATAAACAGCATCAAAAACACTAGACCTAGGGATTTGAAATTCACTTGTGACATTAACAGAACATGCTGGGAGACAGATATATGTCCCAAAGGATCCTCACACTATGGAATAGGCTCCCAATCCATGTAAAACAGAGTTAATCCCTGACCCCATTTAAATAATTCCTTGATAACTGGATTGGAAATTGGAAATGTACTCCCGCCTTGCTCCCATGTCCCTTGTGAATAGAAGTCAGCAATAGGAAAAGTATTGTCCTAGCTAACAGCCCCCTACAAATCCTTACTTACTTTCTTGTTAAGATGCTCCTTTCCACCCCATATATATGCCCATGATACTTGGGACCAAAGTGGTTTGGGGTGTGAGGTTAGACTTGTAAGGGTCATAGTGATCATTAGCATTGTTACAACCTATTGACTTATGAATATAGCAAACTAGATAGGTATATGCAGACAGGTAGCTAACTAGAGAGATAGACAAACCGATACATGGAACATTTATTTATTGCAACTGACTCAGTTTGTCTAACTATATCAAAGTCATAATCATGTAACACACTTTAGTGATAATAATTAAACCAACAAAGAAATGAATGAAAACTGCCAAAATACACATTGTAAACACTGTTTTGAAAGAGAGCAAGCTCTCGCACAATTACAACCCCTTCACGTCTTTATATCAACTCAGAGATCACATAATCTTGGAGAAAAAAGGAATATTTTAATAGCATTCCCTTTTTATTATGCTTAGTAGACAGCAAAATGTGCAGTAAAATTTTAAGATATATTTCTTTTTCAAAATTTGAACACAAAAAATAGACACAGTAAAATGAATGCACACTACTGAGGTAGTCTGTTAACAGCAATCATAGGATCATAGGATCAAAGGAGGTTACTAGGCTAATGGCCCTAGGGCCATTACAAACGTAGCCAAGTTCAACCTGTGTTCCAAAGGGTGTCTGGTTCAAGCAGACGCTAAAATCAGCACCTGTTGCCCCTGTGCTAAAGGAATACAGGTGCAACCCCTCCAGGTGAATTTTCTGTTACCGATCCAATTATCCAAATTACGCTTAAATAGGGCCAACCAGGGGGTTATTTAACATGAATAAGAAGCTTGTTCCAAAGGTGGGACAACCTCTGTGAGACTAATCTGACTCTCCAGCAAGTTCTGATGAAGTCACATACCAGGTTAAGGTCCTTTGAGCAAGTGATCCATATGCCATTTGACTTGCAAATGTGGAGCATTTCCATTAAAGCTGGGTCAGAGATTGATCTATATTCAAGGCACAGGTTGTCTCTGAGGAGTCTGTATGACACTAAGTAAACAGACAATGATTTCAATCTCTGCATAAGATAGATTGTGAAGACCCTGAATTTTCTTTGTAAGGAACCTTTGTGGTCTCTTCAGTTGCTGCAGGTGTCTGGAATGGAATATACCAAAGGGAGCGTTGCACGCCCAGCTCTAATTGTGTCATGGCCTCTGTCCACCACAGAAAGCTAATCTGTATCTTCTTGAATTACTTAAAGTAACCTTCTTTCAATAATCCTTCTCTTAGTGTGGTGAGGGAGTAGTTTTGTCAGAATGAGTACATTTTGTTTCAGAAGAGTAACCTACAACAAAATTGTTAATCGAATTAGGTAAATTAACCAGAGACCTGAATAACTACAGACCTAGAGCAATCCTCTCTCCCAATCAAAAATACTAGAAAAGTACATTCACTCTTAACTCATATAACATCTAAATACAAATAACCTTCTCTCTGAAACACAGCACTGTTGTCAAAAAGGAGTGGACCCAGTACAGAGCCCTGAGAGAATCCGCTAGTGACTGCTAGTGACCAAACTCTTTGAGAAGGTGGTCTCCCCTATCCTAACTTCCTGAGTCCTATCTAGGACCCAGCTGTCTATCAAGCATGTAACATAAGGGTTTATGCATATATTCCTGAGCTTGTTTATGATGCCCGAGTGGGATATTGCATTAAATACATTAGCCAGGTTAGGATAGGCAGTATGTACAATTTTATCCTCATCTCTTTCTCCCATGACCTCACAGTCTTGCCTGTTCTTTTCAAAGCCTTCTACCTCCTTGTCCAAAATAACACCTCTCTTTTCCACCCTCTGTGAAATTTATTAATTTCAGTTCACACCTTAAGTGTCACTGCCCCAATGTCTTTCTATAACCTAATGTAACAGTAATACTTTTATTTATTCCTCACATCAAAAACTTAAATCTTCTTTCAGTCTCCTTCGCATTACCACACATTATTTTCAATATAAGTATTCTACAACCCTTTCAGTAACTCTCATGTGGAATACTCAAACATATATTTCTCCCTCACTTGCATTTGTATTGTCAATCAGTTGATGCCTTATCTTAATGTAAAGATCTTAGCTGCTTGTATAAAATCTGTTACAGGTCAAATGTACTGATGTATCTGTGCTTTATCAATATGCATACAACCCATTCTATCAACAGTGTATTTTATTGTAACTCATGAATGTAAATATTCTTTACTCTATATTATTGTGTTGAAAACAATATTGTTCTTAAATACCAAACTGTTAATTACAAGCATTACGTAATGTAGCTTTTCTCCCTGGGCCACAACTGAAAATGGGTTACACCTAGTCAGACTTTTCTGGTCAGCAAAGACAATAAGTCAACCAACCAACCAACCAACCAATCAATAAATGAATGCATAATTAGCATTTCAAGGCAGGATTGAATTACCTTAAGAGAAATTCTTTGTAGACCATACCTCTCTCAACTGTACAGATTTTTGCAGAATGTCCAGATTTTTGTCTTGTATTTTTTGTTTTCTTCATAAAAGTGTTTTTTTTTTTTTTTTTGTCAAATCCCTGGGATGATCTAAGATTAAAGTCACTAAATAATGACATGCATCTGAGTTTCAAACTTCAAATCCCTCAAAAAATGCATGCTAACACAAATCATGTTATTCTAGCAACTTTCTAAGTTTATAAAAGCATTATTTAAAATGTGTCCCTATTTTTGGGCCTTTGTTCTGCCCATTGTGTTAGGCTTTGTCCATATTTCTTACGCTAAGAGATTGAGAGGTATGTTGTGGACACTTGTACTTAACTGAGGTAAGGTATTCCTGATGTTCTATTTAATTACTACTTGGCTTGCATTTTTGTTTAGATATTTTGTTTTCATCCTTATTTTTTTATTTAATTTATGCACATTTCATGTCTGTTTGATTGTACTGCTACATGAGTATGTTCCTGCTACATGGATTTAAATGCACCTTGTCAGGGGCATGATAAATATCACTTGCTATTGTGTTGCCAAATCAAAATATCAAGGCCACATACTCCAAAAACTACAGAAGCTTGAAAATGCTTTTTCTTTCCCCTGAGATGAGCTACTTTAGAATTTCCTAGAAAAAGGGAGTGTGAGATATAACCTGATATGTAGACAGAGAGAGTACACTGAACAACACCCTAAGAAAAAAATCTTCAAGCTGTTCGGCCTTTTGTGTGCCATAGATTGCATTAATGTCTTCCTGAACTGGCCCACAACCACACCTTTAAAGGCATGCCTGACAGATTAAAAAACCTTTGTAAAGATTCAAAATCGACTTTAGATACATACAGTCCTTAAATATTACTAACTAACGGTGCATCAAACAGGACATTATTGTGTTTTTTTAAACAAAAACATCTTTATTAAATGATCATGTATGACATCAGCAATCTTACATTTACATAAATGAAAATAAACCATAGAGGCACAATCGCATTTGCAAACATACATTACAAGCCGTGCCAACACAATTGTAGCTGCAAATATTATAAATAACTTTTAATATATCCAGTCATTGTCAGTCAGCGATTACATAGCACATTCAAACCCTGCCTTCTTTTAAACCTTGCTCCTCTTCTGCATGCATTGATCACATATTTCCAAGTTTTTCCTATGTCATTTGTGCCTATGGTTTTCTGAATATCCCAATTCCAGTTGTTTTATCTCTGTTACTATCTTCACTACTAGTAAACTTGGTTTAGACTTTGATTTCCATTTTCTAGTAATTGTTTTTTGGCAGCCATCATAATTAGATATAGGAAATTATTGTTGGTCTATATATATCTATATATATATATATATATATATATATATATATATATATATATATATATATGGGTACCTATTACTTCACCGACAAGTCAAAACAGCGACACTCACATGTTCGACTCCACATCATCGACACTTCATAACATCGACGTTTCAGGTAAGCGATCTTCCCCCTCACAGGACCCATGGTAGCACTCGTTTCACTATTAAGAAGGTAAGGACAATGCTGTAAGGGTACATTTTGAAGAATAACATACACCTTGCATGTTAAAAGACAGAAACGAGTGCTACCATGGGTCCTGTGAGGGGGAAGATCGCTTACCTGAAACGTCGATGTTATGAAGTGTCGATGATGTGGAGTCGAACATGTGAGTGTCGCTGTTTTGACTTGTCGGTGAAGTAGTAGGTACCCATATATATATATATATATATATATATATATATATATATATATATTTGTAGTATGGGCCTTGCCTTTAATGGCGCTAACATGATGACAGTGCACTCATATGGGAAAGTATCAAGACTGGCTTATCAGTTTTTGTAAAATTCGAAAACAGAAATCCCTTTGGTTGTACAGATGCATCTTGATTTGGATTACATTTACCACAAGAAAGTGTTTTTATGTATTTATTTACTTGTAACATAGCTGGTGTTGTTGTTTCAAAGACATGCATCTGGAGCATTTCTTCCCTGCTCTCCACTGAAAATTGGCTTTGTTCTACGTCAGACTTACAAATGCTAAATAAAAAAAAAAAATTGTTAGCCAGGTAAGTGTAGGAGGTATATAAGTAATGCCATTTCATGAGTCACCTGGGACCACAGGGTGCTTAAGTGATCTGCTCTAAATTGAATAGTTTGCAATTAGGGGATGAATGACTCAAACCCAGGATTATTGAAGAAAGCTGATTTGTCTCACAGAAATGTAAACATCCGTGTTCAGGACAGGATGAAATGTGTGTGTGTGTGTGTATGTGTGTGTGTGCACGTGCATGTGTGCGTATGTCCATGTGTGTGCCTGTTTGGAGGGATTAATAACAATAAGAATTCTGTTTAGTTTATGTCATAATCCATTGTGGATTTATTTCCATTTAATTACAGGCTATGAAATTCAATTATCTTATTATATTGCAAACTGACAAATCCTAATAGAAAGTCCTAGTAAGGTTGTACATATCTGTAAGTGTCCTATATGGTGACACATTTCAACATTTTAACTGCTCTGTTTTTGTTTAAGGTGATTGACTTTACAAGCAATTTTCATCTTTTACTTATCAAAGAGAATCTTTTTATATGACATATATTAGCTGATACTTGAACAAATGTTCTACATAACATCTAATGTATTGTTACAAGATCTGTTTTTTTTTTTTCTCAACAGTAATGTTTCACGTTTTGCTATTACATTCTAAATCTGTCAGAATTGTTTACTTTTTCACAAGATACTGATTGATCTAGTATGCTGCTTGCGTTGATGGTGGGCCCATGTCTTGCTGCATAATTCTTAGTCAGGGGAATGTGTATATCCTTTTGGTTATTTTAAGGCTGCTTTTAGCATTCTGTAGTTTACACTTCAGAGGATATCTGCAGATTAAGAAGCATCCTGTTCTATTGTGTAATATAACAAAATCCAAGCAGGGTTCATATAACAGGTGGTTTGCTTTTAATTCTGAAGCCATGAAGACTGTTTACATTTTTGCCAGATGCTCAGAGATCTACCCCTGCATTTCTGAATTTTAGTAGGCCTCTGTGATTTCTAAAAGTAAGCAAATAACTAAGTGCATATCTTAATTTATCATGAGATTTGCTTGTAGTTTCTGAAGCATTCTAAAGTAATTAATCACACTTTTTGATGAAGGCTGGAAATATAAAAAAATGTTGCCACTTGATATGGAAAATGGTTACCATTTGCTCACACACTTCTAATTCAATGTTTTTGTTCCTTTCTCCCTACACTAAGGTCATATAAAGTATTTTTTTTTCATTTTCCTTGCGGTTCTGTTACCACAGAGTCAGGAAAAATAAGGGTATTTTACTTTTTTACAGATTACAGTTTACTGAGTATAGAGTTAAGTTGTTTGTTATAAGAGTAAAATTAAAAATAATATACAACAACATTTTTAAACTCTACATGAATAACCCATGCGATTGGCAGTCCACTGCATGTCTGGGGAGCATCAGTTTTCCAAAAGACTTTTCATGGATGTGTAATAATATATTATTTGGAAAAACTTTGCAGAGGTCATTTGCCTGACAGTTAACACTGCAAAATCCTGAGGTATAATTTTTAGTCTAAAGGCCAATATGATTTCCTCTAGACCTCAGTATTTGGCAGTGACTGGGAAATAAAAGCTTGCAGTAGGTTTAGAGGTAGAACTAGATGAGAAAATGTGTTCTCCACTGGGCCTTATTAACCTTCATGTGATATATTTTTTTCAGATCTATTTCCTTCAATGCTGCCAAGTCTGCCAGACATGAAGGAAGCTTAGTGGATAGGATTTCAGCTTCTCAGGCCCAGGATTCAGTCCAGGGTATTGTTTGTCTGGAGTTTTATGCAATGCCTAAATCCATTTGGATTTATTCTGGTTTACTCCCACCATAGAAACATGTCAGTTGACTGGATATCTGACTGAATAAATCATTTAAATGAAGTCTGGAAGAGACAAAAGTTGTCAAGGGGCATCTTTAGTGGTGGTGAGGGGGTCAGGGATATAAGTAAAATAGTAGGTAAGATGATGGTGAGCTTGAGGGGTGTGGTCAAGAAAGGGATAAACAGGCTGGATCCTGATGGAGGAAGTGAGGTAGTTTTGGGGGTGGGTCCTGTAGGCTTTTGGGGTGGGTTTTAGTTGTTGGGAGTCACATTTGGTGTGATCTTGTTGAAGAAGGATCATGTCCTAGATGACCTGACGAGAGTAAGGTAGGCCGTGGGTGGTTTACGCAGGCAACAAAGGTAAGATCAGTTACTGGTTTATTGCAAAGAATGGGATGGAAGATTTAGGTATAGATTTTTTTTTTTTTTTTTTTTTTTGCTGCTTTGGTGAGAGATGGGTTTGATGCAAAGATCCTATGGCTGGTAGGTAAGGTTAGCTCAGTGAGGATGTTGTGTGGTTTGATTAGCAGTTTCCCAGTAGCTTAGCATGAGGAGATATGCTCTGTTGTCTCCCCTTAAGGTACTTGAATGGGTTGGTGGTTAGGGTTTAGGATTTTATGGAGTTCAGGCACTCGTTGGTGGTCCGGCGGTTGGGGGAGGTAGCACAGCTTTCAGGGGCACCTAGCTGATGTATGGTGTTCATTGGTGTTTGGCTATGCTGTGGTTTGTTGAGTTATAAAGTGTTTTTCCATGTGTCGGATTCATGTTTGGAGACCTTGCATTGGTTTGTGGGCTGTTTTTTGGGGTCAGGGTCGATTTCCCATTTTTCGTTGGTGGTTGTGGTTTCATGGGTTTTTCACAGGCCATTAACGGATTTGTTGTTTGTCGCTGGTGGTTAGGGGACTGAGGAAAGGCTGTGTGGCAGTTTCCGGGTGATAAAGTGTTTTCCATGTGTAGGGGTCACCTTCGGTTTTCTTTTAGTACCTTTAAGTCTTTTCCATGTGCAGGGTTGTTTTCATTGGTGACGGTGTGGTTTTGCAGGCTTTTCACGGGCTGTTAGTAGCGGTTGTGCATGTGCAGTGTGCCAGTTGTCGTACTTTATAATAAATTTATAATAAATAAATAATTTTATATTTTTCTGTGTTAGTGGGAGTAAGAAAAAGGTTTGCAGGTCAGTTAAGTGTTGGTGGTCATGGGGTTTGCAGTTGGGCTTTTTTGTCCCTGGTGGTGTTCATGGTGTGGGCAGCATGGCAGCAGTGTTGTTAGCTCTATCGGCTGAGAGGGACTGTGTGCATGTGCAGTAGCACTGTGGGGGGAGATTACTTAGGATAGCTTATAGACAATCTGGAGCAGCAAAATAATTAAGGCTAGGGTTAGTCGGATGGCTGCTGTCAGTTCAGAAGACTTTGTGGTACATTGGGTCAGAGAGGATGGAGTAACCCTCCCATGGGACTACAAGGGGCACGTGGTAGGGGCAATTTTCGTGGCCAAAGGGTAGGGTCCTATTGAAGAAATAGGGGGCACCCAGGTGACCCATTCACCTATTAAGGTATCGGTTTTGAGGGAGTTGCTGGTGGAGTATCTGCTGCCAGCAGTGGCCAGGGAATTGGTTGAGGGTTTTTCAAGGGGCTTTTCAATGAAGTCTACTTTGGTGGGTGATGGTAAGGTGGGGAAAAATTTGAAGTCAGTACGGGGGAGAGAGGATGTCCTGAGAACATTGATTGACAAGGAATGTCAGGCAGGTAGATTGTTGGCCCCATTTGATTGTCCACTATTTGCCGAATTTAAAGTGTCACCTTTGGGTTTGGTGCCCAAGAAGAGGCCAGGAGAGTTTTGGTTAATATATCATTTATCTTATCCTGAAGGCAATTCCATTAATGATTTCATCCCAGGGAAGGAAGTTAGAGTGGTGTATGCTTCGCTAGATGATGTGGTCCACATCATTAGAAGTTTTGAGGATCCTTGGCTGGTTAAGGTAGATATTGAGTCGGCTTTTCATCTGCTGCTGGTGTAGGAGGAGGATTGGCCTTCACTGGGCATGGTAGTGCGGAATAGTTTCTATTTTGACACAGCTATGAATATGGGATGTGCAGTGCCCTGTTTTACCTTTGAAAAGTTTAGCACAGCATTACATTGGATATGACAATGGAGCAGTGCATTATCTAGATGACTTTTTGCTAGTGGGTGAGGGGAGAGAGGGTGCACCGGTGGCGATGCATGAGGATTTGGGGGTGCTATTGGCTAAACATAAGTTGGAGGGTCTGAGTTATTGGGTTCATTGATGTGGGATGATGTGCTTATATTGCTAAGGGCAGTGCACGTTAGGCTTAGATCATTGAAAACTGATCAAGAAGGGAAAGGGACATCAGTGGTTTTAGGGGAATTTAGGTCAGTATGAATATGTTCAGTGGTGTTAGGAAAGCATCTGTGTGCTGCTAAAGAGGGCAGAACACAAGGATTAGTTTTTACATCAGTAGGTGGTAGAGCATTAACAGGTGAGCAATTGAATGTTATTATGAGAAGGGTTCTTCTCAGTGTGGGTTTGGAAGGGGATAAGTTTTCTACTCATTCTTTTAGGATGGGTAGGGCATCTGATCTAGCGAAGGGAGGTGGTTCAATTGGCATCATTAAGAGGATGGGGCACTGGTCCTCTATTGCTTTTGTGACTTATAAACACAGCAACCCACTTAGTGACACTCGCTGGGTCCAACAAAAGCAGACAGTTCACCAGACAGTTCACCAGTAAACACACTGACAGTTCACCAGTAAACACACTGACAGTTCACCAGTAAACACACTGAAGTCTTCTGGATAAAAATGAAGTCGTTTATTCCAGTACAAACACCAAAACTTACACGTTCCAAAACACAGAATAAGCGCTTTCATTCGTCACAAGGGAACTTTTCAGAATAACTACTGTTTAACTGCTCTTCACTGTTATACTCTCTAATAGTTTAATTGACAAAGTCATTCAACAATCACTTCACTCACATTTAAAGGCATGGTCTAAAAACTGCACCAAGTATAAGTTACACACACTACATTCTAAAACATTTACATATAAAAAAAACTATGTACATAGAAATGAAATAAAATAAAACTGAATTGAATTAACCATGTCAGAGTAACAAAGCCCTCCTTTTGAGAGCAGGAACTAGTGAAATGTATTCATTTAAACCTGGTGGAGTTCCAGCATCTAATTTCAGCTACCACATCAATTCTTTATACTCAAGAGAAGTCTCCCAGTCTTCACCCCTTTCTGGAAGGAATACGTTTTCCAACACCCAAAACTAGAACTTGGCTTGCTTGTAAGTTAAAGTGTATTTGTATAAAGCGTTTGTTTCTTTTTGCTTATTAATCTCATAGGAATGTTCATACATCCTTTGTTTCAACTTTCTCTCTGTCTTCCCAATGTAGTATGATGGACATTGTATGCAATAAACTACGTACACTACTCCTGTTGTATTACAGTTGTAGTATCCTTTCCCTACCAATGTTCTTAAATTATCTCCAGTGGATATATCTTCCTTATTTTCTATATATGCACACTGGGCACATGCCCCACATTTTAAGTACCATGTTTGTTTTTTCCTGGTTTTTGATCTATCACTTTTTTGAAAATATTTTTTAAATTTGGACCCCTTTTATATCTGAATTTTAAGGTCTTAGCAAACAACATCCAGACTATTGGGCATTCTAGGAAACAGTTCCCAATGTTTTATAATAATTTCTTTGACTTTCTTAGTGTCTGAATGGTAGTCTATAGCCATAAATAATTCCCCCTTATTACCCGTATGTTTTATTTATAGATCATACTGTGGAACTGCTTGTAGCACATTAATGTGTCCCAAAAGGGCTACATATTTTTTACCCCAGTTAGTCAAAATTTCCTTCTTGGTTACTTGAATTAAATTCAGTGGGTATTCCCTGTCTATGAATAGTTGTCCAATATAATTCAACTCTTTAATTAAGTCCTCCATGTAAGTGGCCTTGCGTGCTGCTCTTACCATCTGCCCCTTTATTGTTCTTTTTTTTTTGCATAAGGGGATGCCCAGTCTGGAAATGAAGATATGAGTTGGAAAAGTCTTTCTTTTATAATACAGTGCAGATATATACTTGTTCATATGTCTATCCTTTCTAATTTTTACATCCAAGTAATGAATCTCTGTATCCAAGTTGTGGGTAAAGGTAAGGAAACTAGTGGTATTGTCAATATAGATAATAAAATTCACTATATTTTCCACCGGACCCTCCAAACGATAAAAATGTCATCCAGAAAATGAAAATAAGATGTAATATTGTCTGAATACACGGTTGTGTTGAAAACAAAATTTGTTTCCCAATACAAGAGAACAATATTGGCATATGCAGGGGCACAATATGCCCCCATAGCTTCCCTATCTATTTGCCTATAGTATTCTCCCTGGAAAAAAAATGCAATTATTTTTTAGTACTGTTTCCATGTTTTCTATAATTATTCTGAACTCTTGGTGAGATCAAAAATTAAAATCTAACAAAACCTCCTCAAACCAACACATACTAGTATCTTGGGGAATCACACTAAACAGGTCTTTAATATTCATTGTTATCAATACATAGTTGTCAATGTATTCTATTTCCCCCATCTTTTTTTAAGAAATCCCATGAATCTGTTAATATGTGCTGATATAATCCATAAAAGGGTTTGAGTTTAGTGTCAACATATATAGGTTCATAAGTTCATAAGTGTGTACTAGGCTAATGGCCCTGGAGCCTTTACAAGCCTAGCTCATATAATTACCCTGGCATTGTGCCACCTGACCTTAGTTCCCAGTGCCTCTGCCGAGTAAAGCCACTGGAGTGATTCCTGGGGTGAATTTTCTATTTCCCATTCACTCAGCAATATTTCTCATGAAGAGGGCCAGTGAGGTGCTCTGCTTGACATGAATGGGAAGTCTATTCCATAGCATGAGCAGTCTCTGGGCTATGAACCTGTCCCTCCAGCATGTTCTGTTGATTGTGGTAATGAGGTTGAGGTGGAGTGTGTGGTGTGGAGGGATTGGGATTTCTTTAGATGCAGCATTTCTAACAGAGCTGGGTCAGACATGGCTTTGTAAGTCAAGCAGAGATCACCTCTAAGTAGGCAATATGAGACAGAGAATAGTTGGAGTTTTTTTAGTCTGTCCATATAAGACAAATGTTTAAGGCCTAGGATCCTCTTTGTGAGGTACTTTTGCAGCCTCTCCAGTTGTTGCAGGGGTTTAGTGAGGTACATGCCAAATGGGGCATTGTGAACACACAATGAACGAGGAGCCACCAAGCTGGACAAACGATTCTTTAAGCCGTGCACCAAACCACTGTTTTATTACTACTAGTGAAGCAAACACAAAGGTCCAGACAGCAGGGAGGAACTTTTTCCAGGGCATTGTACTCAGTGAGGGAAGAGTAAAGAGTGACAATGAGCTCTTTCTTCCTGGATGCAAAACCCTTAGTAATGAGATGTGCCACATAGAAGGACTTTCTGACCACAGTGGCAATGTGATGTCAAAAGAGAGAATGTGTCCCCCTCCCGTCTTTTGTGTTCAGTGGACTACCATTGATGTGGTAATTCATGGTAACTGGGTTTTTTCCAAAGGGGATGACGACACATTTTTTGGCATTGAGCTTAATGCCATGGTTCTGAAACAAGTCGTTGGTCTCAGTGAGGCCTACCTGTAGGATGCCAGCAGAACTTAGGGAGTTAATAATAGCTCCCAACTTGCAATTGTCTGCGAACTTTGTCAGCCAGAGTCCCTTCATGTCAGTCTGGATTTTAGAAAACTAGATACCAAACAGGAGAGGACCCAGGACTGAACCCTGTGGGACTCCACTCATGAATGGTCAGCAGTCTGACTTGGAGTTGGCTACTTTCACACTTTGGGGTCTATCTGTGAACCAGTTTGCACCCCACCTAGTGATATACGGGTTAATGCCTAGCTTAGTGAGTTTTTCTATGATTCCTGACTGGGGAATGGTGTCAAAGGTCTTGGCCAGATCAAGGTAGGCTGTATGAACCACCTTGCCTTTATCCACAGCTCTGATGACTGACTCAAAGAAGTTGACCAAGTTGAGCAGGCATGATCTACCCTTCACAAAACCAAACTTTGTGAGATCTAGAGTTTGGAGATTCTTTTACAATAGAGAGTACTCAGACATGAAATAACAGATAAAATTTATTGGTAAGCGCTTTCAGTTAGACCTTCCAACCTTCATCAGACAAAGAACAAATACTTACAATGCCTTAAATACACATTATAATAATCAACCACTTAATCAATTAATCTTTTAAAGCCATATAATAACACTTTTACAATATAAAACAAGTATCCCCCACTATCTTTATATTTAAAAACATTAATAATTTAATAATGTTACCTATAAAATCTTTTAACTTTTAAAACACTAGATAAACTTATTACATCATTAATACCTGGTGGAACTGAAGCATTTAAATAAATTTGCCACCAGTATTCTCTATTCTCCATCATTATTTTCCATGGCCCACCCCTTGGGCCAACCCTTACTTGTTCTAAAACCACAAATCTGAAATTGTGGCCATTATTTTCTTGAATTTGTCTAAATAATACATTTTTACATTTTGCCTTACCAATATCATAATAATGTTCATAGATACGTTGTCTAAGTCTACGTTCCGTTTTTCCAATATTGTAAGCTGTAGAATCCAAGCACTTTGCAGCATATACCACTCCCCTAGTATTATGATTAAATCGTCCTCTAATATCAATATTTCTGCTACCCAATACAGTGTTGTTACATTCCAAAATATACCTACACTGGTTGCACATATTACATTTATACATTTTCCCTGTTCCATAGTTGTCCTGTTTTTGGAAGTTATTACACCAATCTCTCAAGTTTCATGTGCAACCAGTGTAGGTATATTTTGGAATGTAACAACATTGTATTGGGTAGCAGAAGTATTTATATTAGAGGAAGATTTAATTGTAATACTAGGGGGAGTGGTATATTCTGCAAAGTGCTTGGATTGTACAGCTTACTATATTGGAAAAACGGAACGTAGACTTAGATAACGTATCTATGATCATTATTACAATATTGGTAAGGCAAAATCTACAAATGTATTATTTAGACACATTCAAGATAATAATGGCCACAATTTCAGATTTGTGGTCTTAGAACAAGTAAGGGATGGCCCAAGGGGTGGACCGTGGAAATTAATGCTGGAGAATAGAGAGTACTGGTGGCAAATTTATTTAAATGCTTCCGTTCCACCAGGTATTAATGATATAATAAGTTTGTCTAGTGTTTTAAAAGTTGAAAGATTTTATAGGTAAAATAATTAAATTATTAATGTTTTTAAATATAAAGATAGTGGGGCATACTAGTTTTATGTTGTAAAAGTGTTATTATATGGCTTTAAAAGGTTAATTGATTAAGTGGTTGATTATTTTAATGTGTATTTAAGGCATTGTAAGTATTTGTTCTTTGTCTGATGAAGGTTGGAAGGTCTAACCGAAAGCGCTTACCAATAAATTTTATTTATTATTTTGTGTCTGGGTAATCTCTGTTGTAAATTTATCTGTTGGAGCTGTTTCTTTGGAGTTTGGAGATTCCCTATATCCTTGTTTATTAGGTCCATGATGTTGCATTTCATAGCTTTGCATATAAGACTTATCAGGCTAATGGGGTGAAAGTTCCCAGGGTCTGTAGTCACTCCTTCTTTGTAGAGAGGGATGACTGTAGCTGTGCACCATTCAGTAGGGACAAAGACTAAGGTGAGGCTGTGATTGAACAGGACACACAGGTGAGCTGCCAGTTCACTCTGTAGTTCATGTAGAACACAGCCAGGGATATTGGCAGGTCCCAAAGAAGCTGTATTCTTGGCCTTCGACAGTGCTGTTTTAACCTGTGCAGCAGTAATACTGGGTGCCTGGCAATCTACTGGTATTGTGACTCGTCCCTTGGGGGTGAGAGGGATAAAGTTGGCACTGAATCTGTTGGCCAGTATATTAGCAATATCTGTTGGCTCGGTATAGGAGGAGCCATTGTGCTGTAGCTTAGACCAAATCTGGGTATTGCCATGGAGATCCTTTACATAACTATAGAAGGCATTGTGGTTGTCTTTATTA
The DNA here is from genome assembly GCF_019279795.1 of Protopterus annectens. Taxonomy (NCBI): domain Eukaryota; kingdom Metazoa; phylum Chordata; order Ceratodontiformes; family Protopteridae; genus Protopterus; species Protopterus annectens. Next base: position 1,967,752,263 of record NC_056731.1, read on the forward strand.
TCTGCTGCAATTCTGTTTTTATAGCTAGCTTTAGAGGATTTGATGAGGGATCTCAACTTTTTGCTGAGGCTGATAAGGAGTTTTTCCAGTCTTGGGACTTCACCTTTTTCCACATCAGTTTCCTCCTTCTGTTGTAGAGTTTGTTTATGGCAGGGGACCAGCAGATTGGTTTCCTTTTTTTTGGAGGAGAGCGTCTTGATTCTATTGGGTATGGCGAGATCCATGCATTTGTGTATGTGTTCGTACAGTGCATTGGTGTATGATTCGGTGGTCATGCAACTGATCCCCATTTGCATGGGTTCCGTGAAGTTAGCCACCTGTTTTTAGGAACCAAAAATTAGCTTTGGAGAATTTTTCATGGTGGTTACCTTTGTGGGTGGGGTGGGGTGGGAGGGATGTAGATTTCCAAGGTGATTAGTTTTTGGTCGGATCTAACCAGGGAGGAGTTGACTATTGGTATAGAGCATTGGTCACCCATGTTAGTAATGACCAGGTCAAGGATGTTGCTACCTATAGTGGGGTAAGAATGAGCTGTTCCAGGGCATTGGAATTGATGAATATCAGGAAACATTGGGCAAGTGTATTGGTACATGAGTAGTTTTCCCAGTTAATGGAGGGGTAGTTGAAGTCACCCAGCATGAGAGTGTTAGGTTGGACCTTAATATTCTCCAGGGTGCTTAGGAACATGGAGTGTGAGTCTTGGGATATGGTTTGAGACCCCTATAGCAGGCTATGACCTGAATCGTTGTCTTACCCAATGTTAGCTGCACCTGAAGTATCTCAGATGTGTTATATTGGCTACCAGTCTGCAGGTGTGCACATCCCTTATGAATATGGAAACACCACTGCCTTTGGAGCTTCAGTCCAAGTTCTGGGGCCTAAAGGTGTGGAATGAGTTATAGCCTGGTAGTGCAGGGGTGCTTTCTGCTGCCTTGAACCAAGTCTCTGTTACAGCACAAATGTAGGTGTTCTCCATTTAAGGAGTGCTTTGAGCGAGTGCATTTCGAGATTTAGACTTCTAGCATTGAGCAGCATTACCCTCAGATTGCATTTGTTTGTAGCTGTTATGGTGGTAATTTGGTCTTTGGAACACTGCCTAAAAAAGCACTATAGAGGTGGCAAGAGCCTTGGCATTATCTGGAAGCCTAGGGGTGACAGATGCAGGCCATCTCTGGCAAAGCATTGAGGTCTGTCAATAATGTCATTCCAGGCAGACAGATACTAGATCCCTTTAGAATGACACAACAACTTAGCCAATTGTTCATTTTCTGCTTGTAATGTGGTATCATTCTGGGTGATGGTAGGATGCTGCTCAGGCCTAGGGTCATACCTGCTTGGGCTACATAATCCAAGAGCTTCTCCATGTTTCTTTTCATGTTGTTCAGGGAGGTACATCTCAGGTCATTTACCCACATATACAATGACAGAGTCATATTTGTACCTGTTGTTGAAGGATCTGAGTGCGTGCATTATGTGGTGGATCTTAGTGCCTGACAGGAAGCTGACTGTTACTTTCTCTTTATTCAGCCTAGTGCGTGGGACATCAGTGTGCCTCACTATGAAGTCAACTATGACTAGTGTGTTGGGCATGTTGTTTTGCCATAGGGGCTTTGGTTGAGTGGCACACAGTTTAGGAGAGTTATGTGTCTCGTGATTAGTGCTGTGTTGTAGTGGTCAAGTGCGTTTCTGCCTTGGAGGTCTCTGCTGTTGAGTAGATTTTTATTAAGAGCCTCCACAAAGGTGGGTGTGCAGTTTGTGTTTTTATGTGAAGGCAGTGCTGGAGTGTGTTCTGGAGGGCTATATGTTCCATGTGGTGTGGTGAAAGTTTTGACCTTCTCCAGCCAAGACCAGCTATTCCAGTCTTGGATGAAGAGTGTGTGGCTTCTAGTTTGGATATATAAGTGTATCTCTCGCAAGTCTGAGTGTTGGGAGGTAAGAGGAGAGGATTGTCAGTGAACATGAGGTAGTTGCTACATTGCCTCAGGATGTCCAAATTCACCAGGCTAATAGGAGAAAGCAAAGGGAATTGACCTTTAGACATGCCTGGAGGGGTGGACATTAGTAATAAGTACTGGAGCTGTTTCCTCTTAGAATGTTTAGGGCTGGTATCACTTTTGTGTGCTACAATAATTGCTGCAAGAAGTCTGGTAAAGTGCTAGACTAATAAGCTAGTAAAAATACAGGAGAGGAGAGAGAACTAGTAGATCTAAGGGAAAAAATGAAGAGCAGACTTTGACAGTGCTCAGAAGCTTACAAACAGTCCTGGATACAGCAAATCTGTATCTGGACTAGACTAGTTACAGAAAAAGGGGGAAAAGCACAAAAGTGGGCTTTTAAACCGAAAAGTTGGAAAAGATGGAAAAACTGCCCAAATGGTCAATGTACTACAATTTCTGGGCCAGAATCCATTCCTCTTGTGGTACAAAGGCTACCTAGTGCTTACCACTCCCACCAATAAGCTCACAGGATTCCCTCCAACACAGAAAGGCTTGCGGGGGGCTCAAAAGCTTACAAACAGTACTGGATACAGCAAATCTGTATCTGGACTAGACTAGTTACAGGAAAGGCAGGAAACAAGCTTAGAATTTAGAATTTTTTTTTACAGAAACACAGCTAGAACAACACTAAAAACAATTCAAGTGCAGTGCAAGCTAGCACACTTGAGTGTACAGCAGTATTAAAGCAAGTAAAGTTTAAAACAAATGCAATTTGTTCAAAATGTATTCTGAATTGAATTCAATTATTGCTTTAATCAACTCTGAGCAGTTAAAAAGGGCCAAAAATATACTTATTAGCTGAGAAGCACACACAGTTAGAATACAGAGAGACTGTAGCAAAGTTTTTTTTTTAGTAACGTGGAAAGGGAGAAAGGAGGAGCAGTAGATAATTCAAGGTTAAGAAATTAAGTGGGTTGGCCTTCTCAAATGTTCTCTCTGTATTAGGTAGAATGAGCTAATGACACTAGATTGGGAGGAGTGTGCCAGATCAAATTTACAGTAAGGGCAGGGAACTGAAAAACCATCAAGTATAACAACAGGATACCAATAGGGAGGGAGGGAGGGTGGGAAACTAAACCAGTTATATGATACACTCCTTGGCAGGAAATCAGAACAAATAAAGAAAACAGATGTTTAACAAGTGGAGAAATTTTTCAGGTAATACCTCACACACAGTGAAACTAGCTAGAAAAGATTTACAAAGAGTGTGACAATAAAAACCTTATTTAACAGACACTGTGAGGCAGAAAGTTTTAGTACAACCATGCAGATTAGTTTGTAGCTATAAAATACAGTAAAAAGTATGCCGCAGACAATAAAAGTGCTATAAATATCTATAAGCAATAACTAGTAAAAATAAGCAAAAAACATAATACTTAAAGTTATATATCACAGATCAGAGTTTTGCTGAGTGCCCTTCCTCAATAAGCTCCATGTAAAATGGCAGAAACACTCACAAAGTAACCTCTTAAGTAACAGAAAGATGAAACAACTTTATAAAAAGCAAGAAAGAACCAGTGAGGTGCTTACTCCAGGACATAGTCCAGGTAACCCCAATCAGCCTATGACCATAAACATTACACTCTCACATAAAAACAAAATGGTTTCTGCTAAACTAAGATGGCCAGGAACATGGGCTCAGTCACACAGCCTCTTCAAACAACCAACTAGGCTAAGAACACAAGCCTGAATCTGGAAAATGCTCCAGCTACTACCTAACACTACTGAGGCAGAAAACACTACAGAAATGATTATCACAGCAGAAAAACAGCAATGAGCCTTTAAATGAAAGTTATAAACATATAAAAGAGCAAGGAAACTCTAGAAAATGCTGCAAACAAACTGGTTATATGATACACTGGTTGGCAAGAAATCAGAACAAAGACAACAGATGTTTAACAAGTGGAGAAAAATTTCAGTTAATACCTCACACACAGTGAAACTAGCTAGAAAAGATTTACAAACACTGTGACAGTAAAAATCTTATTTAACAGGCCCTGTGAGGCAGAAAATTGTAGTACAACCATGCAGATTAGTTTATAACTATAAAATACTGTAAAAGGTATGCAGCAGACAATAAACGTGCTATAAATATCTATAACTAATAACTAGTAAAAATAAGCAAAATACAGGATACTTAAAGATATATATCACGGATCAGAGTTTTGCTCAGTGCCCATCCTCCGATTAGCTCTGTGTAAGAGCTAATCAGAGGATGGGCACTGAGAAACACTCACAAGGGAACTTCATAAGTAACAATAAGTTGAAACTTGAAACAACTTTAAAAAAGGCTTGAAAGAACCAATGAGGTGCTTACTCCAAGCCATAGTCCAGGTAACCCCAATCAGTGAATGACTATAAACATTATACTCTCACTGAAATTAAAAATGGTTTCTGATAAACTAAGATGGCCTGGAACATGTGCTCAGACACACAGCCTCTGCAAACAACCAACTGGGCTCAGAACACATGCCTGAATATGGACAATGCTACAGCTACTACCTAACACTACTTAGGCAGAAAACACTACAGAACTATTTATCACAGCAGAAAAACAACAGTGAACATTTAAATGAAAGTTTTAAAAAGATAAAGGGGCAAGGAGATGCTAGAGATTGTTTTTAACTGCAAACAAACCAGTTACATGATACACTCCTTTGCAGGAAATCAGAAAAAAAACAAACAAACACAAACAGATGTTTAAAAAGTGGAGAAAATTTCCATTTAATACTTCACACACAGTGAAACTAGCTAGAAAAGATTTACAAACAGTGTGACAGTAAAAACCTTTTTTATCAGGCCCTGTAAAGCAGAAAATTTTAGTACAACTGTGCAGATAAGTTTATAGCTATAAAATACAGTAAAAGGTTTACAGCAGGCAATAAAATTGCTGTAAATATCTATATGCAATAACTAGCAAAAATAAGCAAAAAAACAGAATACTTAAAGTTGTATATCAAAAATCAGAGCTTTGTTAAGTGCCCTTCCTCAGACTATCTCTGTGCAAAATGGCAGAAGCACTCACAAGGTAACCTCATAAGTAACAAAACATTGAAACCTGAAACAACTTTAAACAAAGCTTGAAAGAACAAATGAGGTGCTTACTCCAAGCTGTAGTCCAGGTAACCCCAATCAGCCAATGACTATAAACATTACACTGTCACTGAAATGAAAAATGGTTTCTGCAAAACTAAAATGGCCTGGAACATGTGCTCAGATCACAGCCTCTGCAAACAACCAGCTAGGCTCAGTACACATGCCTGAATATAGACAATGCTCCAGCTACTACCTAACACTACTAAGACAGAAAACACTACAGAAATATTTTTCACAGCAGAAAAACAGCAGTGAGCCTTTAAATGAAAGTTTTTAACAGATAAAGGAGCAAGGAGACTCTAGAAAACCATTTTAACTGCAAACAAACCAGTTATATGATACACTCCTTGGCAGGACATCAGAAAAAACAATCACAAACAGATGTTTAACAAGTGGAGAACATTTCTAGTTAAAACCTCAAACACTGTGAAACTAGCTAGAAAAGATTTAAAAACAGTGTGACAGTAAAAACCTTATTTATCAGGCCCTGTGAGCCAGAACATTTTAGTACAGCTGTGTAGCTTAGTTTATAGATATAAAATACAGTAAAAAGTTTACAGCAGGCAGTAATAGTGCTATAAATATCTATAAGCAATACCTAGTAAAAATAAACAAAAGACAGGATAGTTATATATCACAGATGTTTTGCTCAGAGACCTTCCTCCAATAAGTTCTGTGTAAAATGGCAGAAACACCCACAATGTATCCTCTTAAGTAACAAAAAGTTGAAACTTAAAACAACTTTAAAAAAAGCTTGAAAAAACTAATGAGGTGCTTACTCCAAGCTGTAGTCCAGGTTACCCCAATTACCTAATAACCATAAACATTACACTCTCACTGAAATGTAAAACAGTTTCTGCTAAACTAAGATGGCCTGGAACACATGCTCAGACACACAGCCTCTGCTAACAACCAACTATGCTCAGAACATATGCCTGAATACGGACAATGCTCCAGATACTACCTAACACTACTTTAGCAGAAAATACTACATCAATGTTTATCACAGCAAAAAAAAACAGTAGTGAGCCTTTTAATGAAACTTTTAAAAAGATAAAGGAGCAAGGAGACTCTAGAGAATGCTTTTAACTGCAAACAAACCAGTAATATGATACACTCCTTGGCAGTAAATCAGAACAAACAAACACAAACAGATGTTTAAGAAGTGGAGAAAATTTCCAGTTAATACCTCACACACAATGAAAGTAGCTAGAAAAGATGCACAAACAGTGTGACAGTAAAAACCTTATTTATCAGGCACTGTGAGGCAGAAAGTTTTAGTACAGCTGTGCAGATTAGTTTATAGCTATAAAATACAGTAAAAAGTTTACAGCAGACAATAAAAGTGCTATAAATCTCAATAAGCAATAACTAGCAACATAAGCAAAAACAGGATACTTAAAGTTATATATCACAGATCAGAGTTTTGTTCATTGCCCTTCCTCTGACTAGCTCTGTGCAAAATGGCAGAAACACTCACAAGGTAACCTCATTAGTAAGAAAAAGCTGAAACCTGAAACAGCTTTAAGAAAAGCTTGAAAGAACCAAAGAGGTGCTTACTCCAAGCCATAGTCCAGGTAACCCGATCAGCCAATGACCATACACATTACACTCTCACTGAAATGGAAAATGGTTTCTGCTAAACTAAGATGGCCTGCGTCACATGGACCGACACACAGCCTCTGCAAACAAACAACAAGGCTCAGAACACAAGCCTGGATATGAGCAATGCTCCAGCTACTACCTACACTACATAAGCAGAAAACACTACAGAAATGTTCAGGTAAAGGAGCAAGGAGACTCCAGAGAAAGACTTTAACTGCAAACAAACCAGTTATATGGTACAATCCTTGGCTGAAATCAGAACAAGAAAACAGAAACAGATGTTTAACAAGTGGAGAAAATTTCCAGATAATACCTTACACACAGTGAAACTTGCTAAAAAAGATTTACAAACAGTGTGACAGTAAAAACATTATTTACCTTGCCCTGTGAGGCAGAAAATTTTAGTACAACTGTGCAGATTAGTTTATAGCTATAAAATACAGTAAAGGTAAGCAGCAGACAATAAAAGTGCTATACATATTTATAAGGAATAACTAGTAAAAATAAGCAAAAAACAGGATACTTAAAGTTATATATCACAGATCAGAGTTTTGCTCAGTGTGTTTCCTCCAACTATCTCTGTGCAAAATGGCAGAAACACTCACAGGGTAACTTCTTAAGTAACAAAAAGTTGAAACTTGAAACAACTTTACAAAAAGTTTGAAAGAACCAATAAGGTGCTTAATCCAAGCTAAAGTTGAAGAACCCCAATCAGCCAATGACTGAAAACATTACATTCTCACTGAAATACAAAATTACTTATGTTAAACTAAGATGGCCTGGAACATGTGCTCAGACACACAACCTCTACAAACAACCAACTAGGCACAAAGAACAAGCCTGAATATGGGCAATGCTCCAGCTACTACCTAACACTACCTATGCAGAAAACACTACAGAAATGTTTATCACAGCAGAAAAACAGCAGTGAGCATTTACATGAAAGTTTTAAACAAAAGAGCAAGGAAACTCTAGAGAAAGATTTTAACTGCAAACAAACCAGTTATATGATACACTCCTTGTCAGGAAATCAGAACAATGAACCACAAACAGATATTTAACAAGTGGAGAAAATTTCCAGTTAATACCTCACACACAGTGAAACTAGCTAGAAAAGATTTACAAACACTGTGACAGTAAAAACCTTATTTATCAGGCCCTGTGAGGTAGAAAATGTTAGTACAACTGTGCAGATTAGTTTATAGCTATAAAATATAGTAAATAGCATGCAGTAGACAATAAAAGTACTATAAATATCTATAAGCAATAACTAGTAAAATAAGCAATAAACAGGATACTTATAGTTATATATAACAGATCATTTTGCTCAGTGCCCTTCCTCCAATTAGCTCCCTGTAAAATAGCAGGAACACCCACAAAGTAACCTCTTAAGTAACAAAAAGTTGAAACTTAAAACAACTTTAAAAAAATCTCGAAAGAATTAATGAGGTGCTTATTCCAAGCCGTAGTCCAAGTAACCCCAATCACCCAATGACCATAAACATTACACTCTCAGAGAAATGCAAAATGGTTTCTGCTAAACTAAGATTGCCTGGAACACATGCTCAGACACACAGCCTCTGCAAACAATCAACTACGCTCAGAACATAATCCTGAATTTGGACAATGCTCCAGCTACTACCTAACACTACTTAGGCAGAAAACACTACACAAATGTTTATCACAGCAGAAAAACAGCAGCGAGCATTTAAATGAAAGCTTTATACAAATAAAAGAGCAATGAGTCTCGAGGGAATGCTTTTAATTGTAAACATGCCAGTTATATGATACACTCCTTGTCAGGAAATCAGAACAAAGAAACACAAACAGATGTTTAACAAGTGGAGAAAATTTCCAGTTAATGCCTCACACACAGTGAAACTAGCTAGAAAAGATTTACAAACACTCTAACAGTAAAAATCTTTTTTATCAGGCCCTGTTCATAGGTTCATGGGTTCATAGGTAGGTACTAGGCTATCTGTCCGTAGGCATTTATAAGCCTAGCCAGAATGCGTTGGCTTTTGCCGCCCCCTTAGATTAGTTCCCTGTGCCTCTGTCCAGCAGAGCCACTGAAGTGATCCCCAAGGTAAACTTTCTGTTTCCCATCCACTCGTCAAGATTTATTTTGAAGAGTGTTAGCGAGGAGCTCTGCCTGATGTAGATGGGATCTTGTTCCAAAGCATGGGAAGTCTCTAGGACAGGAATCTATCCCTCCAGCACATCCTATTTATTGTTGTGGTGAGGTTTAGATCCCTAGAGCATGTGGCTCGTGGGAATAAGGTTTTATTTAGGTGGTGCATGTCCATCAATTCTGGATTGGACATGGCTTTGTATGTCAGGCAAAGATCACCTCTGAGTAGGTGGTATGCAACCGAGTACAGCTCTAATTTCTTCAGTCGAGCTGCATAGGGCATCTGTTTGAGGCCAGTGATCCTCTTGGTGAGGTACTTCTGTGGTCTTTCCAGCTGTTGCAGGTGTCTTGTAAGGTACATCCCAAATGGAGCATTGTATTCTATGATGGGTCTGATGAGTGATGAGTAGAGGGGTACAATGACCTCTTTTGATCTGGATGCGAACCCATTTGTGATTAGGTGGGCCACGTAGAAGGATTTTCTAACCACTTTGGCAATGTGATTATCAAAGTTGAGATTACTATCTACTTGGGTTCCCAGATCCCTTATTACGTCTTCCATATTTAGGGGACTACCACCTATGTGGTAGTTTGTGAGTACTTTGTTTTTTCCAAAGGGGATGACTATGCACTTTTTGGCATTTTGCTTGAGGCCATGATTTTGACACCAGGTATCCGTCTCAGTGAGACCCTTTTGGAGGATGTCTGTGTCAGCTGGAGGGTCAATTATAGCTCCTAGTTTGCAATCGTCTGTGAACTTGGTTAGCCATAGTCCTCCTATGCTTGTCTGTACCTCTGAGAAGTATATGCCGAACAGGAGGGGTCCTAGGACTGACCCCTGGGGAACTCCACTTGTAACCAATTTAGAGTCGGACCTAGCTCCTGCAACTCTCACCATGTGGGTTCTGTCTGTGAGCCAGTTGGCAACCCATCTTGTAATGTAGGGGTTTATGTTCAGGCTGGTGAGCTTGTCTATAATACCAGAATGGAGAATAGTGTTGAAGGCCTTTGCAAGATCTAGGTAGGCTGTGTGTACCACCTTTCCCTCATCTATACCCTTGGTAACTGTCTCAAAAAAGTCCACCAGGTTCAGGAGGCATGATCTGCCCTTAACAAAGACGAAGTGGGTAGGGTCCAGTGTTTGGAGGTTTCCAATGTCTCTGTTAATGAGTTCCACGATGATGCACTCCATAGCCTTGCAGACCAAGCTAGTCAAGCTTATAGGGCAATAGTTCCCAGGGTCTGTTGTAGCTCCACCTTTGTGGAGTGGAATAACCACTGCTGTGCGCCACTCTATGGGTATGTAGTCTGTGCAGAGGCTGAGTTTGAACAGTGTATTTAGGTGAGGGGTTAGTTCATCTTTGAGCTCATGTAGGACACAGCCTGGGACACCGTCCGATCCCATTGATGCTGTGTTTTTTACTTTGGAGAGGGCTGTTTTAACCTGAGTGTCTGTGATTTCAGGGACTCTACATTCTTCTGATATGGTTATGGGCCCTCTTGGGAGTAAGAAGGGGGTGAAGTTTGTGCTGAACCTGTCTGCCAGGATGTAGGCGATATTGGTCGGTTCAGTGTATTTTGTACCATTCTGCACTAACTCTAAGCAGATCTGAGCATTGCCACTTAGATTCTTGACATAGCTAAAGAATGCCTTGTGGTTATCTTTGGAGTCCTTGGCAATTTTTCTTTCAAAGCTTGCCTTGGATGATTTTATGAGGGATTGTAGTTTCATGCTAATACTGATCAGCGATGTCTTCCCTTCTTGAGATTTTACTCTTTTCTGTACTAGTTTCCTCCTTCTATTGTATAGCTTGTTTATTGCAGGAGTCCACCAGACTGGTTTCCTTTTCTTGGAGGAGTGAGTCTTGGTTTTGCTTGGGATGGCATGATCCATGCTTTCTTGTAGGTGCCCGTAGAATGCATTACTAAAGATTTTTGCAGCTTGGACAGTGTTATCCTTCAGCATGGGGGTTTGAAACTTTCCACATCGATCTTAAGTAACGTGAAGTTTGCTTTTGAAAAGTTTTTCATGGTGGTTTTCTTGTCCGGGGGTGGGGGCAGAATGTGGATATCCAAAGTGATTTGTTTATGGTCAGATCTAACCAGCAAGGGGTTGACCTCTGGTGTGGAACACCAGTTGCCCATGTTGGTGATGACCAGGTTCAATATGTTGTTACATCTGGTGGGAGTGCTGACCAGTTGAACCAGGGAGTTTGAGTTTATAAATTCTAGGAAATGTTGGGCAAGGGAGTTAGTACTTGAGTAGTTCTCCCAGTTAATGTTTGGATAATTGAAATCACCCAATATTAGGGTGTTTGGTAGGACCTTTATGTTTCCCAGTGTTTCCAGGAACGTGGAATGGGGGTCCTGGGACATGATGGGTGATCTGTAGCAAGCTACAATTTGAATTGCAGTTTTTCCCATTGTTTGTGGCACGTGGATGATCTCTGAAGCATCATGCTGTGCCACTAACCTGGAGATGTGGGTATCTTTGATGAATATAGATGCACCCCCCGCCTTTTGTATTTCAGTTTGGGTTCTGTGGCCAAAATGTATGGTATGAGTTGTAACCTGGTAGTGCTGGGGTGCTCTCTGGAGCCTTAAACCAGGTTTCTGTTACTACACATATATCGATTTTCTCCATACTGAGGAGTGCCTCGAGTGCATGCATTTTGAGGTTCAAACATCTGGCATTGAGTAGCACTACCCTCAGTTTTTTGCTACTTGTGCTATTTACAGTGGTAGGTTTGTCTTTTGAGCCTTGCCTAAAAAAGGCACTATGGGGGTGGCAAGAGCCTTGGCCAGGATTCAAAAGCCTAAGGGTGACAGGTGCAAGCCATCTCTAGCGAAGCAGCGTGGCCTGTCAAGCATGTCATCCCAGGCAGATAGACACTGGATCCCCTTTGAATGACACCAGAAACTTAGCCAGTTGTTGAAATTGAGAATTCTTTCTTTATACTGTGGTTTCATTCTTGGAGAGGGCAGGATGCTACTCAGGGTCAAGGTCATACCGGCCTGGGCTACGTGATCAGAGAGCTCTTCCATGTCTCTTTTCATGTAGTCCAGAGAGGTACAGCTCAGGTCATTCACACCAACATGGACAATGACAGAGGCATATTTGTACTTGTTCTGTAGTGACCTGAGTGCATGTGTTATGTGGCTGATCCTGGCACCCGACAGGCAGCTAACAGTAACCTTCTCCTTATTCAGCCTAGTGAGTGGGACGTCAGTGTGCCTGACTATAGAGTTACTTATTACTAGTATGTTGAGTATGTTATTTTGCCTTAAGGGTTGTGATTGCATGGCACACTGGTTTTGTGAAGTATGTGCTTCATGGTTTGTGTTGGGGGGTGGAGGTTGCTTGGATGTTTGCTTTGGAGGTCTCTGTTGGTTTTGCAGATTTTTATTTAGAGCCACTGAGTATGTTTTCATGTATTTATGTGTGTTTTTCCAGTGCTGCTTTAATGGGTTTATGTGAGAATGGTGGTGTGATGCAAGTATTTCCCTTCTCCTCTTGACTGTTTGATCCAGTCTTGGGTTGAGAGAGCTTAGCCTCCAGTTTGGCTGTATAATTGCATCTCTCACATGTATTAGTGTTCGGTGGTAGGAGGAGGGGGGTTGTCTGTGTACATGAGGCAGTTGTAACATTGCCTCAAAATGCCCAGATTCACCAGTTGGACTGGAGAGTACACCTGTAACTGCCCTTTGGATATGCCTGGATAGGTACAGTGAACTGTTTTACTGGATGGCTGGTAAGGTCGAATAGAGGGCCTTGTCCCTCTGTACAGTACAGGAGGGTCTAGTGCTATGGTTTATAAGTGCTTGCTATACGTTTTGAATAAGTGCCAGGCTGAAAAATGAGTGGCTTAAGTGCTTAAGTTGAACGTTTGTCTAGTTCCAAGGGAAAAATTGAAGAGGAGACTTTGTGGAGCCAGGAATAGTTTTACCCTAGCTAATCGGCACTGTCCAGCACGTGAGGCAGAAAATTTTAGTACAACTATGCATATTAGTTTATAGCTTTAAAATGCAGTAAAAAGTATGTAGCAGGCAATAAAAGTACTATAAATATATATATAAACAATAACTAGTAAAAATAAGCAAAAAACAGGATACTAAATGTTATATATCATAAGTCAGAGTTTTGCTCAGTGTCCTACCTCTGACTAGCTCTGTGCAAAATGGCAGAAACACTCACAAGGTAACCTCAAAAGTAACAAAAAGTTGAAACTTGAAACAGCTTTAAGAAAAGCTTGAAAGAACCAATGAGGTGCTTACTCCAAGCCGTAGTCCAGGTAACACCAATCAGCCAATGACCATAAACATTACACTTTCACTGAAATGAAAAAAATGGTTTCTTCTAAACTAAGATGGACTGCAACACGTGCTTAGACACAAAGCCTCTGCAAACAACCAACTAGGCTCAGAACAAAACCCTGGATATGGACAATGCTCCAGCTACTACCTACACTACTTAAGCAGAAAACACTACAGAAATGTTTGTCACAGCAGAAAAATAGCAGTGAGCCTTTAAATTAAAGTTTTAAATAGGTAAAAGAGTAAGGAGACTGTAGAGAAGGCTTTTACCTGCAAACAAAACCAGCAAACACAAACAGATGTTTAACAAGTGGAGAAACTTTCCAGTTAATAGCTCACTTACAGTGAAACTAGCTAGAAAAAATTTACAAACAGGGTGACAGTTGTTGTTGTTGTGTCTTTCAGCTTATCCCGGTTAGGGATCGCCACAGCGGAACTCCTGTCCACTAATGTTTGTTAGTGGAATTTTATGTTCCGAGTTACCAGCCCTGACGCACAACCTTCAATGAAGGCACGCCCATTCATGCATGCCTCCACAATGAAGATGCTCTAGCTGAGAATCGAATGCGACAACGTCTTGCTGTGAGGCAACAACGCTACCGCAGCACCACTACCACGGGTACAAACAGGGTGACAGTAAAAACCTTATTTATCTTACCCTGTGAGGCAGAAAATTTTAGTACAACTGTACAGATTTGTTTATAGCTATAAAATACAGTAAAATGTTCACAGCAGACAATAAAAGTGCTATAAATATCAATAAGCAATAACTAGCAAAAATAAGCACAAACCTGGATACTTAAAGTTACATATCATAGATCAGTGTTTTGCTCAGTGCCCTTTGTCTGACTAGCTCTGTGCAAAATGGCAGAAACACTCACAAGGTAACCTCATTAGTAACAAAAAGTTGAAACTTGAAACAGCTTTAAGAAAAGCTTGAAAGAACCAATGAGGTGCTTACTCCAAGCCATAGTCTAGGTAACCCCAACCAGCCAATGACCATACTCATTACACTCTCACTGAAATGAAAAATGGTTTCTGCTAAACTAAGATGGCCTGCTACACATGCTCAGACCCACAGCCTCTGCAAACAAACAACTAGGCTCAGAACACAAGCCTGGATACAGACAATGCTCCAGCTACTACCTACACTACCTAGGCAGAAAGAAACCAAAATGTTTATCACAGCAGAAAAACAGCAGTGAGCCTTTAAATGAAAGTTTTAAACAGGTAAAGGAGCAAGGAGACTCTAGAGAAGGCTTTCAACTGCAAACAAACCAGTTATATGGTACAGTCCTTGGCTGAAATCAGAACAAGCAAACACAAACAGATGAGAAAATTTCCAGTTAATACCTTACACATAGTGAAACTAGCTAGAAAAGATTTACAAACAGTGTGACAGTAAAAAACTTATTTATCTTGCCCTGTGAGGCAGAAAGTTTTAGTACAACCGTGTAGTTTATAGCTATAAAATACAGTAAAAGTAAGCAGCAGACAATAAAAGTGTTATAAATATCTATAAGGAATAACTAGTAAAAATAAGCAAAAAACAGGATACTTAAAGTTATATATCACAGATCAGAGTTTTGGTCAGTGCTCTTCCTCCGACTAGCTCTGTGCAAAATGGCAAAAACATTCACAAGGTAACCTCTTAAGTAACAAAAAGTTGAAACTTGAAACAACTTTACAAAAAGCTCAAAAGAACCAATGAGGTGCTTACTCCAAGCTGAAGTCCAGTAACCCCAATCAGCCAATGACTGAAAACATTACATTCTCACTGAAATGCAAAATGGCTTCTGTTAAACTAAGATAGCCTGGAACATGTGTTCAGACACACAGCCTTTACAAACAACCAACTAGGCTCAGAGCATAAGCCTGAGTATGGGCAATACTCCAGCTACTACCTAACACCACTTGTGCAGAAAACACTACAGAAATGTTTATCACAGCAGGTAAAAAAAGCAGTGAGCATTTACATGAAAATTTTAAACAAATAAAAGAGCATGGAAACTCTAGAGAAGGCTTTTAACTGCAAACAAGCCAGTTATATGATATACTCCTTGTCAGGAAATCAGAACAAAGAAACACAATCAGATATTTAACAAGTGGAGAAAATTTCCAGTTAATACCTCACACATAGTGAAACTAACTAGAAAATATTTACAAACACTGTGACAGTAAAAACCTTATTTATCAGGCCCTGTGAGGTAGAACATTTTAGTACAACTGTGCAGAGTAGTTTATAGCTATAAAATACAGTAAACGTATGCAGCAGACAATAAAAGTACTATAAATATCATTAAGCAATAACTAGTAAAATAAGCAATACACAGGATACTTAAAGTTATATATCACAGATCAGAGTTTTGCTCAGTTCCCTTCCTCCAATTAGCTCTCTGTCAAATTGCAGAAACACCCACAAAGCAACCTCTTAAGTAACAAAAAGCTGAAACATAAAACAACTTAAAAAAAGCTTAAAAGAACCATAGAATTGCTAACTCCAAGCCGTAGTCCATATAACCTCTATCAGCCAATGACCATAAAAATTACACTCTCATTGAAGTGAAAAATGGTTTCTGCTAAACTAAGATGGCCTGGAACATGTGCTCAGAAACACAGCCTCTGCAAACAACCAACTAGGCACAGAAGACAAGCCTGGATACAGACAATGCTCCAGCTACTACCTACACTACCTAGGCAGAAAACACTACAGATATGTTTATCACAACAGAAAAACAGCAGTGAGCATTAAATTAAAGTTTTAAACAGATAAAGGAGCAAGGAGACTCTAGACAATGCTGCAAACAAACCATTAATATGATACACACCTTGGCAGGAATTCAGAACAGACAAAAACAAATATATGTTTAACAAGTGGAAACAATTTCCAGTAATACCTCACACACAATAAAACTAGCTAGAAAAGATTTACAAACAGTGTGACAGTAAAAGCCTTATTTATCAGGCCATGTGAGGCAGACAATTTTAGTACAACTGTGCAGATTAGTTTATAGCTATAAAATATTGCAAAAAGTATGCATCAGACAATAAAAGTACTATAAATATCAATGAGCAATAACTAGCACCAGCTAAGTAACACTGCAGAAAACACTACAGAAATGTTTATCAGAGCATAAAAACAGCAGTGAGCCTTTAAATGGAAGCTTTGAACAGATAAAGGAGCAAGGAGACTCTAGAGAATGCTTTTAACTGCAAACAAACAAGTTATATGATACACTCCTTGCCAGGAAATCAGAACAAACAAGCACAAGCAGATGTTTAAGTGGAGAAAATTTCCAGTTAATACCTCACACACAGTGAAACTAGCTAGAAAAGGTTTACAAACAGCGTAACAGTAAATACCTTATTTATCAGGCCCTGTGAGGCAGAAAATTTTAGTACAACCGTGCAAATTATTCTATAGCTATAAAATACAGTAAAAAGTGTACAGCAGACAATAAATGTGCCATAAATATCTATAAGCAAAAACTAGTAAAAATAAGCAGAAAACAGGATAATTTAAGTAATATATCACAGATCAGAGTTTTGCTCAGTGCCCTTCTGCTGAATAGCACTATTAAAAATGGCAGAAACACGCATAAGTAACCTGATAAGTAACACAAAGTTGAAACTTCAAACAACTTTTAAAAAAGCTCAAAAGAACCATTGAAGTGCTTACTCCAAGATGTAGTCCAGGAAACCCCAATCAGTCAATGATCGTAAACATTACACTCTCACTGAAATGCAAAATTATTTCTGCTAAATTACGATGGCATGGAACATGTGATCAGACTCACAGCCTCTGGAAACAACCAACAAGGCTCAGAACACAAGCCTGAATGTACACAATGCTGTAGCTTCTACCTATTACTACTTAGGCAGAAAACATTGCAGAAATGTTTATAACAGCAGAAAAACAGCAATGAGCCTTTGAATGAAAGTTTTAAACAGATAACGGATCAAGGAGACTTTAGATAATGCTGAAAACAAACCAGTTATATGATAACCTACTTGGAAGGAAATCAGAAGAAACACAGATGTTTAACAAGTGCAGAAAATTTCCAGTTAATAACTCACACACAGTGAAACTAGCTAGAAAAGATTTATAAACAGTGTACCAGTAAAACCCTTATTTATCAGGCTCTGCAAGGCAGCAAAATTTAGGAAAACTGTTCAGATTAGTTTATAGCTATAAAATACAGTAAAAAGTATGCAGCAGACAATAAAAGTGCTATAAATATTTAAAAGCAAAGAACAGGATACTTAAAGTAATTTATCACAGATTAGAGTTTTGCTCAGTGGCCTTCATCCAATTAACTCTGGGTAAAGTGGCAGAAACACTCAAAAGGTAACTTCTTAAGTATCAGATAAGTGAAACTTGAAACAACTTTAAAAAAGCTCGAAAGAACCAGTGAGGTGCTTATTCCAAGCCATAGTCCATGCAACCCCATCACCGAATGACCATAAACATTACACTCTCACTGAAATGCAAAATGGTTTCTGCTAAACTAAGATGGGCTGGAACATGTGCTTAGACATAGAGCCTCTGCAAACAGCCAACTAGGCTCAGAACACAAGCCTGAATATGGACAATGCTCCAGCTACTACCTAACACTGCTTAGGCAGAAAACACTACAGAAATGTTTATCACAGCAGAAAAACAGCAGTGAGCCTTTAAATGTAGGCTTTAAATAGATAAAGGAGCAAGAAGACTCTAGAAAATGCTTTTAAATGCAAACAAACCAGTTATATGATACACTCCATGGCAGGAAATCAGAATAAAGAAACACAAACAGATGTTTAAAAAGTGGAGAAAATTTCCAGTTAATACATCACACACTGAAAAACTAGGAAGAAAAGATTAACGAACAGTGTGACAGTAAAAACCTAATTTGTTTTGCCCTGTGAGGCAAAACATTTTAGTACACCCATGCAGATTAGTTTATAGCTATAAAATACAGTAAAAAGTATGCAGCAGACAATAAAAGTGCTATAAATATCTATAATCAATAAGTAGTAAAAAGCAAAAAAACAGGATATTTAAAGTTATATATCACAGATCAGAGTTTTGTTTTGTGCCCTTCCTCTGATTAGCTCTGTGTAAAATGGCAAAAACCCTCACAAGGTAACCTTTTAAGTAACAAAAAGTTGAAACTTGAAAGAACTTTAAAAAAAGCTTAAAAGAATTAATGAGGTGCTTACTCCAAGCCCTAGTCCAGGTAACCCCAATCAGCCAATGAACATAAACATTACACTCTCACTGAAATGCAAAATTGTTTCTGCTAAACTAAGATGGCCTGGATCATGTGTTCAGACACACAACCTCTGTAAACAACCAACTAGGCTCAGAACACAAGCCTGAATATGGATAATACTCTATCTACTTCCTAACAATACTTAGGCAAAAAACACTAGAGAAATGTTTATCACAGCAGAAAAACAGCAGTGAGCTATTAAATGAAAGTTTTAAACCGATAAAGGAGCAAGGAGACCCTAGAAAATGCTTTTAACTGCAAACAAACCAGTTATATGATACACACCTTGGCCAGGAATCAGAACAAACAAACACAAACAGATGTTTAACAAGTGGAGAAATTTCCAGCTAATTCCTCACACACAGTGAAACTAGCTAGAAAAGATTTACAAACAGTGTGACAGTAAAAACCTTATTTATAAAACCCTGTGAGACAGTAAATTTTACTACAAATGTGCAGATTAGTTTACAGCTATAAAATACAGCAAAAAAGTATGCAGCAGACAATAAAAGTGCTGTAAATATCTATAAGCAATAACTAGTAAAATAAGTAAAAAACAGTAAACTTGAAGTAATATATCACAGAACAGAGTTTTGCTCAGTACGCTTTCTCCAATTACCTCTGTGTCAAATGGCAGAAAAACTCACAAGGTAACCCCTTAAGTAACATAAAGTTGAAACTTCAAATAACTTTAAAAATGGTTGAAAGAACCTATGAGGTGCTTATTCCAAGCCATAGTCCAGGTAACCCCAGTCGGCCAATGATCATAAACATTACACTCTCACTGAAATGCAAAATGGTTTCTGCTAAACTAAGAAGGTCGGAAACATGTGCTCAGACACGCAGCCTATGCAAACAACCTACTAGGCTCAGAACACAAGCCTGAATATAGACAATGCTCCAGCTACTGACAAACACTACTTAGGCAGAGAACAGTACAGAAATGTTTATCACAGCAGAAAAACAGCAGTGAGCCTTAAATGAAAGTTGTAAGCAGACAAAGGAGCAAGGGGACTGTAGAGAATGCTGCAAACAGTTATATGATACACTCCTTGGCAGGAAATCAGAACAAACAAACATAAACAGATGTTTAACAAGTGGAGAAAATTTCCAGTTAATACCTCACACACAGTGAAAGTAGGTAGAAAAGATTTACAAACAGTGTGACAGTAAAAACCTTATTTATCTTGCCCTGTGAGGTAGAAAATTTTAGTACAACCATGCAGATTAATTTTTAGCTATAAAATACAGTACAAAGTATGCAGCCAACAATAAAAGTGCTATAAATATCTACAAGTAATAACTAGTAAAAGTAAGCAAAAAACAGGATACTTGAAGTAATATATCACAGATCAGAGCTGTGCACAGTGCTCTTCCTCCAATCACCTCTGTGAAAAATGGAGAAACACTCACTAGGAAACATCATTATTAACAAAAAGTTGAAACTTGAAACAACTTTAAAAAAAGCTCGAAATAACTAATGAGGTGCTTACTCCAAGCTGTAGTCCAGGTCAACCCAATCAACCAATGACCATAAACATTACACTTTCACTGAAATGGAAAATGGTTTCTGCTAAACTAAGATGGCCCGGAACATGTGCTCAAATATACATCCTATGCAAACAACCAGCTAGATTCAGAACACAAGCCTGAATATGGGCAATGCTCCAGCTACTAGCTAATACTACTTAGGCTGAAAACACTACCAAAATGTTTACCTCAGCAGAAAAACAGCAGTGAGACTTTAAATTAAAGTTTTGAATAGATAAAGAAGCAAGAAAACTCTAGAGAATGCTTTTAACTGCAAACAAATCAGTTATAAGATGCACTTTTTGGCAGGAAATCAGAACAAACAAACACAAACAGATGTTTAATAAGTGGAGAAAATTTCCAGATAACACCTCACACACAGTGAAACTAGCTAAAAGATTTACAAACAGTGAGACAGTAGAAACCTTTTTTATCAGGTCATGTGAGGCAGAAAATTTTAGTACAACCGTGGAGATTAGTTTATAGCTATAAAATACAGTAAAAAGGATACAGCAGACAATAAAACTGATATAAATATCTATAAGCAAGAACTAGTAAAAATAAGCAAAAACAGGATACTTAAAGTTATATATCACAGATCAGAGTTTTGCTCAGTGCCCTTCCTCCAATTAGTGCTGTTTAAAATGTCAGAAACACACACAAGGTAACCTCATAAGTAACATAAAGTTGAAACTTGAAACAACTATTTAAAAAAGGTTGAAAGAACCAATTAGGTGCTTACTCCAAGACGTAATCCAGGTAAACTGCAAAATGGTTTTTGCTGAACTAAGATGGCCTGGAAGATGTGCTCACAAACAGACACAAAGCTTCTGCAAACAAACAACTAGGTTCAGAACACAAGCCTGAATATAGACAATGCTCCAGCTACTAACACTAATTAGGCAGAAAACACTACAGAAATGTTTATCACAGCAGAAAAAAACAGCAGTGAGCCTTAAATGAAAGTATTAAACAGATAAAGGATCAAGAAGACTCTAGAGAATGCTGCACACAAACCAGTTATATTATACACCCTTTGGCAGGAAATTAGAACAAACAAACACAAACAGATGTTTAAAACGTGGAGAAATTTTCCATTTAATACCTTACACACAGTGAAACTAGCTAGAAAAGATTTATAAACAGTGTGACAGTAAAAACCATATTTATCATGCCCTGTGAGGCAGTACATTTTAGTACAACCATGCAGATTAGTTTATAGTATAAAATACAGTGAAAAGTATGCAACAGATGATAAAAGTGCTATAAATATCTATAAGCAATAACTAATAAAAATAAGCAAAAAATAGGATACTTAAAGTTAAATATCACAGATCAAAGTTTTGCTCAGTGCCCTTCTTCCGATTAGCTCTGTGTGAAATGGCAGAAACACTCACAAGGTAGCCTAAGTAGCAAAAAGTTGAAACTTGAAACAACTTTAGAAAAAGCTTGAAAGAACTAAGGAGGTGCTTACTCCAAACCGAAGTCCAAGTAACCCCAATCAGCCAACAACCATAAACATTACACTCTCACTGAAATGCAAAATGGTTTCTGCTAAACTAAGATGGCCTGGAACATGTGCTCAGACACACAGCCTCTGAAAACAACCAACTAGACTCAGAACACAAGCCTGAATATCAACAATGCTCCAGCTACTACCCAACACTACTTAGGCAGAAAACACTGCAGAAATGTTTATCACAGCTGAAAAACAGCAGTGAGCCCTTAAATGTAAGTATTAAACATTTAAAATAGCAAGGAGTCTCTAGAGAATGCTTTTAACTGCAAACAAACCAGTTATATGATACACTCCTTGTCAGGAAATCAGAACAAGCAAACACAAACAGATGCTTAACAAGTGGAGAAAATGTCCATTTAATACCTCACACACAGGGAACCTAGCTAGAAAAGATTTACAATCAGTGTGACAGTAAAAACCTTGTTTATCAGGCCCAATGAGGCAGAACATTTTAGTACAAATGTGCAGATTAGTTTATAGCTATAAAATACAGTAAAAAGTATGCAGCAGATAATAAACGTGTTATAAATATCTATAAGCAGTAACTGGTAAAAAAAAGCAGAAAAACAGGATACTTGAAGTAATATATCCCAGATCAGAGTTTTTGCTCAGTGCCCTTTTTCCAATTACCTCTGTGTAAAATGGCAGAAACACTCACAAGGTAACCTCATTAGTAACAAAAAGTTGAATCTTGAAACAACTTTAAAAAAGGCTCAAAAGAACCAATGAGATGCTTACTCCAAGATGTAGTGCAGATAACCTGAATCAGCCAAGGGCCATAAACATTACACTCTCATTGAAATGCAAAATGGTTTCTGCTAAAGAAGATGGCCTGGAACACGTGCTCAGACACACAGCCTCTGCAAATGTTAGAAAAATATGTATTAACATATGTGTGTAATGCTTATTTTAATAAGGGAAGATTAACACATTTTTATTCTATATGCAGCATTAGTTCTATTTGAAACTGAAAACATGCTTTTCTTAAGTTGTGCTTTCTGACACTGCAAGATGCACTCTGACCTAGTTTGCTAGCACAGCAAAATACATGTTTATGCTTTGGAAATGTACTGGAAAGCAGGTGATTTTCTGCTAGGTCAGGAAATTAAATAGAGAATAATAATAATTTCTGTAGATCCATTAATTATGGACAATAAGCTCTGTTCGTGCTAATGAAAAAGTGCACTAGCTGCAAGAAAGTTAGATACTTTAAACAATGAACTGCTTCAGAAATCTGTACTTGCATTGTGCTCGAATTAGCCATAGTACCTAGACTTATAACATCGCATAGCAAGAAAGTTATAATTGACCGGTGGTCGTCAAGGCCATCCTGTTTACTGAAAAATCTTTTTAAACTTTGAAGAGTCAGCTAGAAATGTGAGAAACATCTGTAAAGTAACAGAATTGTGAACTGGTGATATACTACGTCAGACGTGGTGGGCAATGTCTTGAAAGAAAGGTATAATAATTGTGATACTTCCTGATTTTAGTTAGACAAACTCTGTAACTGCATTTTTTGTCTCCTTGCGCAAGAATAAAGATACCTGAACTGAACCTTATGCTTTTGGTCTTTTGAAGTATTTTAACATTTTGTGGTCCTTCGAGCCGGATGCCTCAGTTTGGCCTTGGATCAGATGGGCCAGGTGGCATGAAACTGCGCAGGGAAGATACCACATTGGTTCTTCTTGCCTGAAAGACCTCCGACTGAATTGTTGTGCAAAAGAGGCCAGCCACTTTTCTGATCTACGACTGAAGGTGGGTTTCATTTGAACCGTGAGTGACCAATCACTGAGGCTCAGGTAGGGTGAATCTACTTTTTTCTGTTTTAGATCAGGGACTTGATAATATTTGTTCTGTTAAGAATTTATTAGAATTCAGGGACAGAAATATTGCTATCTTGTCATAGATCAGGGAAACAGAATAAGTAGGCAGGTAGTCTGAAGGGACTGTAAACACTTGGTGGTACCATATTAAAATATAAAAGGGTTACATAACATTTAAAAGGTTAAAACAAAATAGGTAATACGTGCACAAAAACAAAAAGACCCCAAAGCCTACCATTAACCGAAGATGCAAAATATATGCAATCACAACGTGCTGACAACATTAGATATTATACTAAATGGGTTAATAAATATGAATTTGATGGGAAACTAGAAAGATCCTCACTTATCAAACTTATTAGACAGCTAAAAAATGATTCTAAAGGTCGGGTTAAAAAACAGCGCAAATTAGGAGTTCCTCAGGCACACAGGTGGATTGAGGAAGCAAACCGAAGAGAACAAAAGAATAAAAATTCAAAAGCAATGTTTTTAGACAAAGAGGATAATAACTTAGTTATAGCATTGGCCCCTCCACCCCCTACGATCCCGGTTCCCTTACCCGCTCCCTTACCAGAATATGAAGCAAATTAACAAACTGGCCCACCTCCACGATATCCAGCTATTCCTATAAAACCGTTTGTTAGAGATCCTATCGAGACCAGGTCTCGAACACGTAACTTAAAAGGGGATATTGAATTATATCAAATAAATGGAAATTCACGAGCTATGAGTGAAGCAGAGATATGCCCACTC
Organism: Protopterus annectens; assembly: GCF_019279795.1. NCBI lineage: Eukaryota > Metazoa > Chordata > Ceratodontiformes > Protopteridae > Protopterus > Protopterus annectens. The sequence continues at coordinate 1,967,776,286 of NC_056731.1, forward strand.
TTAGAAGTACCAAATCCTCAGGCAGGACAAGAAGGGCAGGACCCAACTCTTTTAGTATACAGACCATGGACACTGGAAGATATCCGGAAAGCCACAGAGGGAATTCCCCATCCAAAAGTTAATTTTAGAAAATTCTTAGAAGACTTACAAGGCATGAGGTTAAGTTATCACTTGAACGGAGAGGAGGTAGAAAAAGTAGTCAGACAAATAATAGGTCCAGATTGGCACATGATCAGTGGCAACTGGAATCCCCGTGACGCTGCACTTAGGCCCCTCCCACATAGCAGCGCAGAACTGGATAACAGAGTGAAAGGTTTGACAGACCGAATCTCTGAGAAATGGAAGCCTAGGGCAGACTGGACTTGCATTAATCAATGCATCCAACAAGAGGGTGAAACTGTTGATAGATATTTTTCTAGATTGCTAGAATGTTTTAATAACCATTGTGGAATGCAAGTTCCTGAAGACCAGACACAAGATTCCCCATATGAACAGCAGTTAAAGAATGCATTTTTAAAAGGCAGTATTGCACCCATAAGCAGTTTTATTACAAAGCATATGGTAGACCATCGTACAAGCAGACTACAATCACTGCTTGAATATGCTAGACATGCTGAAAGGCATTTTAATAACAAAAAGAAAAAGAAAACCCAAGTATTTGCTGTAGAGGACGGAGAAGTTTATTTAGTACAGTCCGAGAAAAAAGGCAAAAAGAATACTCAGGGAAATAAACAATCTGATCAGCGATCAGAAGACTTTGAAGGGAGGAAAAAGAGAGGTGAGTGCTTTAAATGTGGTAAAAAGGGACACCTGGCAAAGGATTGCAGGAAAAATAAGAAGGCAGCAATGGAGGATAAAAACGATGAGGGTGAGGACTGACTATATGAAAGTCAGGAATCACTATATAGGAATAATAGAGAAGGGACAAATGAAAATGTAAAAGAAGGAGCAGAGAATGTGATAGAAGAAATAGAGGAAGTGCAGGAAGCTACCGATAGTGAAGAAAATGAAATACTAGACCTAGCCTTATTGAGCTTAGAGCTCTATTTGGCTGACACAAAACCAGAAGTTACACTCCTGGTAGAAGGGAGGGAAGTCAAATTTTTGTGCGATTCAGGGGCATCACGAACCCCGGTACACCCCTCCAAACTACCAGAAAATTCAGAATCACATGATTTTATACTAGTGAAAGCTGCTAATGGACAGCTGTATCGGGAGCCTCTCTCCCATAACATTACAATAACAGATCCTGCTTCAGGATTGACACAGAAAAACAAAATTGTTGTTTCTGCAAAATGCCAAGTAAATCTTTTAGGCAGAGACCTTATGCAACTATTTGGCATAGCAGTAGTTCCAACCATGCAGGGTATGGAAGCACAGCGACAAACTAATACTTTTGCAGTGCAAACGGAAGGTGAGACATTTTATTGGTACAGCCAGGACTTGGTTACGACTGACCCTGGAGCAATTACTGAAGAGTTAATGAATGTAGCTATCAGTAAGTTCCCCTCCCTTTGCATTGATATACAACATCTGTTGCACTGTACCCTGTATTATCGCAATACACCAGGACCTGACAAGGAATATGAACAAGAGTTATTTAAAAATCGTGCAAACAGATTGGCACTATGTAATCTGTACTGGGATATGAAAGGGAACAGTGTAGTTAGCTGTTCATTACCCCAGGAGTTCTTTGCACTTTATAAATCAAATCAGTTACCACATGTTAGTTTAACAAAAGAGAAAGATTTGAAATGGGTAAATCTGGGAGAAAAAGTTACCATATGGGAAAAGCAGACAGAATCAGAACTATCAGAACAGGGAGTTCAAAGACAAAAATTGAACTGGATAACACAAACACATCCAGCTGTACACTCGCAGTCCAGCGAGGACAGCTGAGAAACCTTCTTATTAGAAGAGGAAGAGAAAGCCTTATTAGACATATCAGAAACCCTCTGGTCAACAGGAAAATCAGATGTAGGACTTATTCGCACAGCAGGACCAGTTACTATCACACCAAAGTCAACATTTAGACCACAAAAAAGACAGTACCCCTTAAGAAAAGATGCAAAGGCAGGTATTAAACCTATCATAGCAGCTTTACTTAAGGAAGGAATACTGGTGGAATCTCCTGATTCACCATGTAATACACCCTTATTCCCAGTTAAAAAAGCAAATGGAGAATGGCGTATGGTCCAAGATCTACAAGCTGTGAATGACGCAATTATTTCAAGAGCACCTATGGTGCCAGATCCACACACCTTGTTGAATGATTTAAAACCTCAACAGAAGTATTTTTCTGTGGTAGATATCAGCAATGTGTTCTTTTCAATACAGATACACCCAGACAGCCAGTATTGGTTTGCATTTGCATTTCAGGGGAAACGGTATACATATACGCAACTACCACAGGGCTATAGTGAAAGCCCAATGATATTCTCACAAGAAATGGCAAGTAATTTAGCGGGATTTACCCCACCGAGAGGTAGTCAAATTTTACTTTATGTTGATGACATTCTGCTGGCCGCCCCCACCCAGCAAGATTGCAAGGAAGATACTGTAGCATTATTGAAATTTTTAGCCACTGAAGGACACAAAGTAAGCAAAAATAAATTGCAGCTTTGGAGAAAACAAGTGAAATACCTTGGATATGTAATATCCAAAGATGGCAGAACATTAGATGAGGACAGAAAAGTAACGATCTTACAAGCACCAAAACCCACAACCAAGAAGGAAATGATGTCCTTCCTGGGTACAACTATTTTTTGTCGAAGCTGGATCCAAAACTATGCTTTGGACTCTGCACCATTAACCAACTTGATTTTTAAGAAGCCTATGGCAGCACAAGATTTAATACAGTGGACACCAGAAGCAGAATTAGCTTTCTGTAAACTGAAACAATTGTTAGCATCATCATTAGTTTTAGGATTACCAAATTATCACAAATGTTTTTTCCAAACTGTAGAGTGCAAGCAAGGTTATATGACATCAGTGTTGACTCAACAGCATGGGGACAAACAACGCCCCATTGCTTATTATTCATCACAACTGGACCCAGTGGCACGGTCTCTACCCCACTGTGTACAAGCAGTAGTTGCAGCTGCAATGGCAGTGCAGGCTTCAGCCTCAGTAGTGTTATTCCACCCTCTCACATTGAGAGTGCCTCATGCAGTCGCAATTATTTTACTGCAAGAAAAAGTAGCATATCTTTCCCCTGCTAGGCATCTTTCTTGTATGACTATATTGCTGAGCCAACCTCACATTAAAATTGAACGATGTACAACTTTGAATCCATCTACCTTGCTCCCAACTCCTGCAGATGGCACACCTCATAGCTGTTTGCAGGTAATTGAGCAAAAGACACTGCCTAGAAAAGACCTCACGGATGTTCCCTTGGATGATGCCGACGTGACATATTATGTGGACGGCTCATGCAGAAAGAGTCCTACAGGACAAAACCTAACAGGTTATGCAGTAGTTTCTGATACTGAGATTGTAGAAGCAAAACCCTTACCACATAGCTTATCTGCACAAGCAGCAGAATTGATTGCCTTGACACGAGCATGTACCTTAGCAAAGGGTAAAAAAGTGAACATTTTTACAGACAGCCAGTATGCTTTTTCTACTGCACATGTTTTTGCACAACAGTAGAATAATCGAGGAATGGTGACATCTACTAGCTAACCGATTAATCATGCACAGTTTATTTTAGATTTGTTAGAATCTATTCAGTTACCTCAGAAAGTAGCTATTTGTAAATGCATAGCTCACACTAAACAACAAGATAGGATTTCAAAAGGCAATGTGAGAGCTGACACAGCTGCAAAGCAAGCAGCCTCAGAAACATTTCTTTTGAACGAGGAATTACAACCTTCTGAGATTTTAGACTTAGAAATGTTGAAAATGATGCAGACACTTACTACACGAGCTGAGAAACAAAAGTGGGAAAGATGAGGAGCAATTCTCGAGAAAGGGCTGTACATCTCCATAGAGGGAAAACCGATATTACTGTCTAATTTATTTAGATATGCAGCTTTGTTTAGCCATGGGCAATGCCATGTCTCAACAGGGGGGATGGTACAGTTAGTGAATCGGGTATTCACTACGTATAGATTTACAAATTACACTAAAAAATTTTGCCTGTCATGCCACACTTGTAATAAACATCATGCACAAGGGGCGTTAAAGCCCAAGCAAGGGAGTTTCCCTACACCACCGTATCCATTTCATACTATCTGTATGGATTTCATAGAATTGAACAAATGTGAAAACAAAAAGTACTGCCTTGTCATTGTGGATATGTTCTCCAAATGGGTGGAGGCCTTTCCGACTAGTAAACCAGATGCAGCCACTGTTGCAAAAACCCTAGTTAAAGAAATTATTCCTAGATTTGGCATACCGGAATGGATCTACAGTGACAATGGTACATATTTCGTTAACCAAACTATACAGCAGTTAAGTCAGTATTTTGGGATTTCTTTAAAACATCACTGTGCATATCACCCTCAATCTGCAGGGTTAGTAGAGAGGCACAATGGAGTTTTAAAGAATAAGCTTAAGAAACGTATGGTAGACACACAGAAGAACTGGGTGTACTGTTTGCCCCTGGCACTGTTGAGCATGAGAACTGTTCTGAATGCAAAAGGACTGACACCTTTCGAAAAGATTTTTGGAAGAGCTTATTATATACCTCAGTGGAAACCTCTCATGCTTGCAGACCAGGAAGCAGATTGGATACTTGCAGAGTACATGAGGAGTATGCTAAATAACAAACATCTTTTACAGTTTAATTCTGTTTCAGATAAAGACCAAACTGAATCATCCAAAGTGGCAGTAGCCCCAGGCACTTGGGTCTGGGTGAAGACAATCAAGAAGAAGAATTGGACGACTCCAAAGTGGGAAGGTCCGTATCAAGTACTGCTGAGCATGCCCACAGCAGTTAAGATTGCAGAACATTCATCTTGGATTCATTTGACACACTGTAAACTAGTCAAAAACTTTGAACTTGATAAAACTTTTGCTAACACACAGCAGCAGTAGAATGACAAGACCCAGAGATAATAGAAATGCTGAACGTCTTCAGCAGTTTTGCATAATCATTTTGATAACTGTATTAGTGACAATGTTCTTTTTGCTGTGGCCTTTCTTTTCTTCAGCCACACCAGCTAGACTGAACAAATGTGAATCGACATTCATAGACTGGCATCCGAACTTTAACACTTACCAAGCAATCAAATATGTATATGCTGAGACTTTTAGTATTTCAAATTGTTGGATTTGCACAGCTATACCAACAGCATACAGGGGATTATTGATGGCTGCTGTCCCCCTAGGGGTCAATGAGACCTGGGAAAACTTGATCTTTGAGACAGCACCTGTTAAATCTAGAGACAAAATTGCATTGTTCCTACCTGTTACACAAAAAGGAATTGTATGTTTTTATAAGAATGACACAATTCAGGTGGGTAGGAGCAAATGTAATGTGACTATTTCTTATAAATGTTATATTAAAGTTAAAAATACAGAAACAATCTGTGATGCAGATTATGACTCATATTTTGAGTCCTTGCATAAAACTATTAGTGAAGTACAACATAATTCTGTTCTTTTAAAGCAACTGTCTATTATAGATAAGAAAATGTTTCATGCAGGGAAAGTATATATCAGTACCAAAGTAGAAAACTGTTATTTTGTGTGTGGGAAAAAGGCATACAAATGGTTGCCTGAGAATTGGTCTGGCAGTTGTTTTTTGGGTTACCTGGTCCCGGCCATACGACACACTACAACTTTACCTCATGGAAGAATTTGAAATGTCAGAGATGTCGCAAATAAACCTGGAAATCCAATCAAGAAACCTGAGAATCCGATGGGACAGATCGTAGCAGGCTGGAGAAACCATAACTCTGTGAAAGACAAAAGTAAACTAGCACACATGGACTTGAGTGACACTATCATATCCTGGGCTGGCATAGCCCCTGCATATGGCACAGTTAAATCAATTTGGGAACTGAGAAAACTATCCAAACTTCTCGAGGTCTCGAGCAATGCAACTTTTTCCGCTCTCGAATTAATGACTGATGAACTGAATGCAATGAGAACTGTGGTGCTACAAAACCGCATGGCTCTTGACTTCACCCTAGCGGCGAGAGGTGGTACGTGCGCTTTAATCAAAGACAAGTGCTGTTCATTTATACCTGACAACAAATGCGAAATTAATGACCACTTGGAGGTGATTCAACAAGTGTCAGACATGTATAATGAATAAAGAGGACCAGTGGAGTGAATGCTCAACGGAACAACAAGCTCAAAGATAAATAGTTAAAAACAAACACCGCTGAGCAAAACAATGGAGGATTGCAGTCTCATTTAAATCACAAGTAGCTCCTAAATCCAATAGCCAATGATATAAATAATCCAAGTGCAGGCGAGGTATGTAAAAAGCAGGTTTATTAATAAAAGGAGGTGAGCTTTGCATGAGCTTCTTCAGACCTATACAACTAAACTGTCTGTAAACATCAGTTTAAAAGCCAAAATGGCGCCAAAATCCTGTCCATTATTTAAAGGTACATGGCTCATTAAAATATCATGTAAAAAGTCATATATAAAATTCCTATACACCATCATAAAACAGTACGGCATTTCAAAACAAAGCCATTCATATTCATATCCATTATTGGAATAAATAAATCAAAAGTATGTGTGACAGATGGGGGGGGGGGGGATTTTAGTAACATAACTATCAAAACATTGACAGAGCATCTATGCATATAAAGGTTCAAAAGACCCTACTGGCCACAAAGTAAAAAACTCTTCATAGCCTCTTAACATCTTTTGGACAATAACCTTCTTGATTTCAGCAAAGGTCGCAGGGGAACCCTTCCATTGAGACCTGGGGTGATATCTGCCCTAAACTTAATAATCCAATGGATTTCCCTGGTCTCTGTATAATTGTTAATGTCCCCTCTCCTGTATGTCCTTGAGATCTGTTCCAAGATCCTGAACTTAAAACGATGCTCTTGACCTTTGTCATTAGTGTGTTTGGATAGTGCATTATGTGTAGTACCTCTCCTTGTGTGGTATACATGCTCACGAATCCTATCCCTCAGTGTCCTATTGGTCTTGCCTACATAGTAGGCTGGACAGACTGTGCAGCAGGCTAGGTAAACTACATCTCTGGACATACAATTGCCCCTCGTCCTGATGTAGTAAATACGCGAGCCATATGGATATCGGAAGACAGGGTCGGTTTCTATATATGAACAAAAATTGCATTTGTCGCATGTGGTCATGTAGGGACCCAACAAAGCAGGTGGATCATTATGGACCCTTGGGTAGCAGAGCAAACTCTTTAAGTTCTTTTTATTCCGTAAACAAATCTAGGTCGAGTACCTGTAAGGCTCTTAATAGTTGGGTCAACTGATAAAACGTGCCAATGCTTAGAGAAAATATCTTTAAGTGTACCTACATCCCTGGTGTAAAAATGGGAAATGCAATTCCATTGTCCATATTTGAACCGCCTCTTGGCTATCCAAGCCATCACTGGCCTCTCCAGCGTATATTTCAACAGCACCATCTGAGAAATATGGTTTCGCTCTGTCTATCCTCAGATCTGCAATGCCCGCCATCCCTCTGGAGATATCTAAGTGGTCATAGCCACGTTCCCTCAGTTTGCTGCTAAGGTCTCCTAATTCACTTGCCAGATGACTGTCTAGGGGTGTATATCTAGACATCCGCATTGATTGTCCCTTCACTATGTTCTTGTATACATAGCCAGGATGCATGCTCGAACGATGCAGCAGTGTATTCCTATAGCAGGTCTTGCGATAAACACCCGTGTTGACTATCCCACAGGGTAATTTATCAACAAAGACATCTAAAAAAGGAATAGTGGTCTTCAACCAATCCATAGTAAACTTCAGAAAGGTGACAGACATGTTGATCTGTGTAAAAAAGGACTCTAATTGTATTGTAGAGCCACTCCACACAAGGAAGAGATCATCCACAAAACGCCTATAGAATGGTACTGACTCCTGAAACAAACTATTCTGAAACAAGAAGCTATGTTCCCACTCTGCCATCACCAAGTTGGCGTAGCTATTGGCACAGGAAGTGCCCATAGCTACGCCATCCTTCTGCAGAAAAATCTTGTCATGGAAACAAAAAGATTGGATTCTAAAATAATAGCCAACAACATAAGAATCAAATCAACATCATACTTCAGAGGGAGGTCGGTTCTCCTCAGATATGCACCTACCATTGCTCTACCTTCCTCATTGGGTATAACCGTAAATAAGGACTGAACGTCCATGGTGACCCATATAAGGTCTTCAATTCCAGAACAAGTGTTGATATATTGGTAGAAATCCAACAAAAACTGTCTGGTATCCTTAAGAATGAACCTATTGGCATCAACCAATGGTCTGAGTTGTGCCTCAACAAAAAGTGACAGGGGTTCAGTTGACCACCCTCTCCCTGCAACTATGGGTCTAAGAGGTGGACGTAATGAATCCTTATGGATCTTTGGGAGACCCTGAATGGTAGGTAATAGGGGATGAACCACATTGAAAAATTCATATAGAGAAGTATCAATAACACCATTATCAAAAAGACCAAATAATATGGAGCGTATGCTCTCAATGATGCTGTCCACCCTATCATTGGTAATAGAAACATAAAACTTGTCATCAGCCAACATTAGTAGCATATCATTATTATACCTGTCCATGTCAAAAACTACAATCCCACCTCCTTTGTCTGCGGGTCGGATAATAATCTCCCTGTTGTTACGTAGGGAGTCCAAGGCCCTACGTTGTATAAGGCTGAGGTTATATTTCCTTCTCCTGTTGCCAGATTCTGACCCATTCAACCTATATATCTCATCTTCTACCAGTTTGCTATATGCCGCAACCAGAGGGTGTATCGGAGGGAGGAATGTACTAGGTGTCCTAAACACAGTGGTGTTAGCCTTCATCTCTGTGCTGTTGAAGAAAACCTTCAGGGACAAATTCCTGACAAAAAGCTTAAAGTCTCTTAAAGTCTCTTCGATCTACTATCTGAGGTTGGAATAAAAGTGAGACCCTTAGAGAGGACTTGTGACTCATGTTCAGTCAAAACATGACTAGACAAATTGAACACGAGTCCTAATGCTTCCCTCCCACATTTTCTTGATTGTCCGGTTGGATGGACGATCCGGCGAAAGTTTCCTCTTGTACCTCCCCTTGGCATTCTGGAACGACTTCTCCTCATTCGTAGGCACCCTGATGGGAAAAGGGTGTCTGCCATCCCTCTGGAGGGAGAATGGTGAAAAGTGGAATCCAAGGGGAAATGGGATCCGTCCATCAGGATCTCTACTCGATGCATAGGAGGAAACTTTCCTCCTAACGACTGGTTCAAGAGGCGGGACAGTTGGTTCAGCCCTGCTGACTAAAGATTCAGCCCTTCTTACTGAATCAGCATTGGCATCCAAGTCGGTGGTAGCTGTCGGCTCCAGCACAGAGTCCGTTCCGATGGGTACAGCGTTGGCAACGGTACCTGCACGACCAACTTGGTCTGTGGGGATGGCTGGGCCAATGTTGCTGTTGGAGCCAGTGTGATCGTTGTCCAGGCATGAGCCAGGAAGTTCAACCGTGCCTACATCGATTACATCTCTATTGGGAGCACGGTCCGTGTTCCCTGAGTCACTGGTATTCCCTGTGGTGATGGAGGAAGAGGTACATGTTCCGGGGGCCTGACGGAATGCACTGTTTGTATTGTTGGTACTGTTGTAATCATTGTGCCTGGGCCAAGTGAAGATGTTGCCCAAATGGAAATCCGTTGAGTCCCGCTGCAACTTGGCCCTTTTCTGATTCAGAAGGCGCCGCTCATAAACCGAAACATTGTCCAACAAAACAGATAAGGTATGGTCTACGACAGAGACCGGAAACACATTGAGTATCTCATTCTTCGCCTTCCTGACATCTTCTTTGAGTTTCTCCTCTAACGGGAGAAAAAAAGCATTCATAAGTTTCAAATATTTGAGGCTTACCTCAATATTAAGCTGTTGCCAATCATACAATAGTTCCGGGTAGAGGGTGCCAGTTGTCGGCATCTTCAATACCCTTAGTCCTCTGGGCACCAGCCGGTGCTGTAAGCAAACCTCGAAATGCTGTCTCTGGGTTTGCATGCGCTTTAGTTTGAACAAATCCTGCTCCAACCGTTCCACTGCTCGATTTAGCCCTTCACGATCATAATCCAAGGTACTAGTGGGGGCTGAGCCAACATCCTCTTCTACGAATGACGCCAATGGATTCATTCCAGTGCGCAAGCAGTCTGCAAAACGGTCCAAAGACGGACATGATGTCATCGGTACTTCCTTGGTGCTAGATGGAGTATACGGCAGCTCAATAGAGGTCGAATCTCCTCCAATCATGCCTCCACTGGTTCAGATAAGCTCTAAGAATCTATAATGAATAAAGAGGACCAGTGGAGTGAATGCTCAACGGAACAACAAGCTCAAAGATAAATAGTTAAAAACAAACACCGCTGAGCAAAACAATGGAGGATTGCAGTCTCATTTAAATCACAAGTAGCTCCTAAATCCAATAGCCAATGATATAAATAATCCAAGTGCAGGCGAGGTATGTAAAAAGCAGGTTTATTAATAAAAGGAGGTGAGCGCTTTCGCATGAGCTTTGTTTTGAAATGCCGTACTGTTTTATGATGGTGTATAGGAATTTTATATATGACTTTTTTACATGATATTTTTAATGAGCCATGTACCTTTAAATAATGGACAGGATTTTGGCGCCATTTTGGCTTTTTAAACTGATGTTTACAGACAGTTTAGTTGTATAGGTCTGAAGAAGCTCATGCGAAAGCGCTCACCTCCTTTTATTAATAAACCTGCTTTTTACATACCTCGCCTGCACTTGGATTATTTATATCATTGGCTATTGGATTTAGGAGCTACTTGTGATTTAAATGAGACTGCAATCCTCCATTGTTTTGCTCAGCGGTGTTTGTTTTTAACTAAGTGTCAGACATGACCAGGCCAGGCCCGAACCCACTGACGGACTTTTTCCAGAATTTGTTTGTGGGGTGGGGTTCCATCCTAATGAACGTACTAATTGCCATTTGTGTGGAAATACTACTGTTAGGAGCATGTATTTGCTATGACATTCCTTGCATGAAAAAATTAATCAAAGATTTTATAGACATGTCAATTTCTGAGACTTTGTATCAAAGTACTGAAATTGAAGAACTGTTGAAAAAGGAAACACTTTCATAAGTTTAAACTGAATGACTCTCTTAGCTGCAAATCCTCAAAGGAAGAGGTTAGGAGAAGAAACAAATTGTTTATGCTTTTGAGATAGAATAAAAAGTATTAACAGGGGGGAAATGTTAGAAAAATATGTATTAACATATGTGTGTAATGCTTATTTTAATAAGGGAAGATTAACATGTTTTTATTCTATATGCAGCATTAGTTCTATTTGAAAATGAAAACATGCTTTTCTTAAGTTGTGCTTTCTGACACTGCAAGATGCACTCTGACCTAGTTTGCTAGCACAGCAAAATACATGTTTATGCTTTGGAAATGTACTGGAAAGCAGGTGATTTTCTGCTAGGTCAGGAAATTAAATAGAGAATAATAATAATTTCTGTAGATCCATTCATTATGGACAATAAGCTCTGTTTGTGCTAATGAAAATGTGCACTAGCTGCAAGAAAGTTAGATACTCTAAACAATGAACTGCTTCAGAAATCTGTACTTGCATTGTGCTCGAATTAGCCATAGTACCTAGACTTGTAACATCGCATAGCAAGAAAGTTATAATTGACCGGTGGTCGTCAAGGCCACCCTGTTTACTGAAAAATCTTTTTAAAACTTTGAAGAGTCAGCTAGAAATGTGAGAAACATCTGTAAAGTAACAGAATTGTGAACTGGTGATCTACTACGTCAGACGTGGTGGGCAATGTCTTGAAAGAAAGGTATAATAATTGTGATACTTCCTGATTTTAGTTAGACAACCTCTGTAACTGCATTTTTTATCTCCTTGCGCAAGAATAAAGATACCTGAACTGAACCTTATGCTTTTGGTCTTTTGAAGTATTTTAACAGCAAACAACCAGCTAGGTTTAGAACACAAGCCTGAATATGGGTAATGCTCCAGCTACAACGTAACACTACTTAGGCAGAAAACACTAGAGAAATGTTTATCAGAACAGAAAAACAGCAGTGAGCCTTTAAATGAAAGTTTTGAACAGATAAAGGAGCAATGAGACTCTAGAGAATGCTTTTAACTGCTAACAAACCAGTTATATGATACACTCCTTGGCAGGAAATCGGAACAAACAAACACAAGCAGATGATTAACAAGTGGAGAAAATGTCCAGCTAATACTTCACACACAGTGAAACTAGATATAAAAGGTTTTCAAACAGTGTAACAGTAAAAACCTTATTTATCAGGCCCTGTGAAGCAGAACATTTTAGTGCAATGGTGCAGATTAGTTTATAGATATAGAATACAGTAAAAAGTGAATAGCAGACAATAAAAGTGCCATAAATATCTATAAGCAAAAACTAGTTAAAATAAGCAGAAATCAGGATACTTGGAGTAATATATCACAGATCAGAATTTTGCCCAGTGCTCTTCCTCCGAATAGTGCTGTGTAAAAACACGCACAAGGTAACCTGATAAGTAACAAAAAGCTGAAACTTCAAACAACTTTAAAAAAATCTCAAAAGAACCAATTAAGTGCTTATTCCAAGATGTAGTCCAGGTAACCCCAATCAGCAAGTTATTATAAACATTACACTCTCACTGAAATGTAAAATGGTTTCTGCTAAATTAAGATAGCCAGGAACATGTGATCAGGCTCACAGCCTCTAGAAACAACCAACTAGGCTCAGAACACAAGCCTGAATATAGACAATGCTCCAGCTACTACCTAACACTACTTAGGCAGAAAACACTGCAGAAATGTTTATCAGAGCAGAAAAAGAGCAGTGAGCCTTTACATGAAAGTTTGAAATACAAAGCGGAGCAAGGAGACTCTAGAGAATGCTGCAAATAAACCAGTTATATGATACACTACTTGGAAGGAAATCAGAACAAACAAACACAAGCAGATGTTTAACAAGTGGAGAAAATTTCCAGATAATACCTCACACACAGTGAAACTAGCTAGAAAAGTTTTACAAACAGTGAGACAGTAAAAACCATATTTATCAGGTCCTGTGTGGCAGAAAATTTTACTACAGCCGTGGAGATTAGTTTATAGCTATAAAATACAGTAAAAAGTATACAGCAGACAATAAAGCTGCTATAAATATCTATAAGCAATAACTAGTAAAACTAAGCAAAAAAACAGGATACTTAAAGTTATATATCACAGATCAGAGTTTTGCTCGGTGCCCTTCCTCTGATTAGCGCTGTATAAAATGGCAGAAACATGCACAAGGTAACCCCATAAGTAACAAAAAGTTGAAACTTGAAACAACTTTAAAAAAAAAAGCTTGAAAAAAACAATGACGTGCTTACTCCAAGCCTTAGTCCAGGTAACCCCAATTAGCCAATGGCCATAAACATTACACTCTCAGTGAAATGCAAAATAGTTTCTGCTAAACTAAGATGGACTGGAACCCATCCTCAGGCACACAGCATCTGCAAATAACCAAATAGGCTCAGAACACAAACCTGAATATGGGCAATGCTCCAGCTAGTACCTAACACTACTTAGGCAGAAAACACTACAGAAATGTTTATCACAGCCGAAAAACAGCAGTGAACTTTTAAATGAAAGTTTTTGAACACATAAAGGAGCAAGGAGATTATAGAGAATGATTTTAACTGCAAAAAAAAAAAAACAAAAAAAAAAAAACAGTTATATGATACACTCCTTGGCAGGAAATCAGAACAAGGGAGGGTGACCTAATGGTTAAGGTCTTTGCCTTACAAGTGTAAGGTGCAGGGTTTGAGTCTCACAAGGGATAACTGGCTAGGCTTAAAATGGCTCACAAAAGCAGTTAGCTTAGTACTTATCTGTGAACCTATGAACAAACAAAGCAAACAAGATGTTTTACAAGTGGAGAAAATTTCCAGTTAATACCTCACACACAGTAAATCAAGCTAGACAAGATTTACAAACAGTGTGACAGCAAAAATCTTGGTTATCAGACCCTGTGAGAGAGAAAATTTTAGTACAACTGTGCAGATTAGTTTATAGCTATAAAATACAGTAAAAAGTATGCAGCGGACAATAAAAGTGCTACAAATATTTATAAGCAATAACTAGTAAAAATAAGCAAAAAGAGGATACTTAAAGTTACATATCACAGATCAGAGTTTTGCTCAGTGCCCTTCCTCTGATTAGCTATGTGAAATATGGCAGAAACACTCACAAGGTAACCTCTTCAGTAACAAAAAGTTGAAACTTGAAACAACTTTAAAAAAAGCTCAAAAAAGTGTTTACTCCAAGTTGTAGTCCAGGTAACCCCAGTCAGGAAATGACCATAAGCATTGCACTCTCACTGAAATGCAAAATTGTTTCTGTTAAATGAAGATGGCTTGGAACATGTGCTTGGACACACAGCCTCTGCAAACAACCAACTAGGCTCAGAACACAAGCCTGAATATGGGCAATGCACCAGCTACTACAAAACACTACTTAGGCAGAAAACACCACAGAAATGTTTATCACAGTAGAAAAATAGCAGTGAGCCTTAAATGAAAGTTTTAAGCAGATAAAGCAACCAGGAGTCTCTAGAGAATGCTGCAAACAAACCAGTTATATGATACACTCCTTGGCAGAAAATCAGAACAAGGATACACAAACAGATGTTTAACAAGTGGAGCAAATTTCCAGTTAATACCTCACACACAGGGAAACTAGCTAGAAAAGATTTACAAACAGTGTGACAGTAAAAAAAAACTTATTTAACAGGCCCTGTGAGGCAGAAACTTTTAGTACAACTGTGCAGATTAGTTAATATCTATAACATAAAATAAAAAGGATGCAACAGACAATAGAAGTGCTATAAATATCTATAATCAATAACTAGTACAAATAAGCAAAAAACAAGATATTTAAAACTATTTTTCACAGATCAGAGTTTTGTTCAGTGCCCTTCCTCCAATTAGCTCTGTGTAAAATGGCAGAAACACTCACAAGGTAACCTCTTAAGTAACAGAAAGGTGAAACTTGAAACAATTTTAAAAAAAAGCTTGAAAAAAAACAATGAGATTCTTACTCCAACTGTAGTCGAGGTAACCCCAATCAGCCAATGACCATAAAGATTACACTCTCACTGAAATGCAAAATGGTTTCTTCTAAACTAAGAGGTCCTGAAACATGTGCTAAGGCATGCAGCCTCTGCAACCAACCAACCAGGCTCAGAACACAAGCCTGAATATGGACATTGCTCCAGCTACTACCTAAAATTACTTAGGGCATAAAACACTACCAAAATGTTTATCACATCAGCAAAACAGCACTGAGCCTTTAAATGAAAGTTTTAAACTGAAAAACAGGCATGGAAACTCTGGAGAATGCTTTTAACTG
The DNA here is from genome assembly GCF_019279795.1 of Protopterus annectens. Taxonomy (NCBI): domain Eukaryota; kingdom Metazoa; phylum Chordata; order Ceratodontiformes; family Protopteridae; genus Protopterus; species Protopterus annectens. The sequence continues at coordinate 1,967,791,831 of NC_056731.1, forward strand.
CAAAAAAATTAAAGAACAAGAAAAAAGCGATAACAGAAAAAATACTGCCACTTGACACGAGCTGCTTATGTACCAAAACCTTTTATTGTGAGCGCTTTCGAATGGGCTAATACCCAAACTTCATCAGACAAAAATTACGAAATAAAACCTCCTACATATATATATATATATATATATATATATATATATATATATATATATATATATATATACATCTACCTTTACAGACGTTTTGCATAAACAATTAAATAATGAGCATCACTTATTCAATTACAATTTAAAACCTCCATGGCTATTTAGTTGAAACCACTCTCCTAATGACATTTTAAACAACTTTCCTGGTAACATTATATACCAGTTTTAAAAACCTTTCGTACATGTTCAATTTTAAAACTATGTTGAACTCTGATTTTATAATGCATTATGCATAAATAATGCACATCATTTACTAAAAATATCCTTGTATGAAGCTTCTATTTCATTATGAAAATAAGAATAAATATATATTCATAGATGTGCAATGAAAATAATAAAAAATAAATAAAAAATAAAAAAATAGAACAATAAATACATTATTATTGTGCAATATTAAAGCATTAATTATAAAAAACATTATTACTGTACATTATTTTGACATCTAATATGAAACGCATATGTACAAAATATGTTTAAATACCTGTCCACAAGCTTCCTATTTAAGCTCATATTATTATACTATACCATCAGAATATGAGAAATTTGATACATATTATAGTCATGTTATATGCGTTCATATGGCTAAACATACCACTACCTGAATATTTCATATTACCTTTTGAATTATTTCACATCAATCTTACTACAAAGAAAGCTACAAACGTATCTCAAAAACTGTGTATCTCAAAAACTATCTAGGCATGAATGAGAAACCAATACATAGTATGTTTTACATTCATACCTAACCCAATATATACACCTAGTATATTTTACATACATACCTAGCCCTATATATACAACTGAATTTAATCTAACTGCAAAAAAATAGTTATATCATACACTCCTTGGCAGGAAATCAGAACAAACAAAGCAAACAGATGTTTTACAAGTGGAGAAAATTTCCAGTTAATACCTCACACACAGTGAAACTAGCTAGAAAAAAATTACAAACAGTGTGACAGTAAAAACCTTATTTATCAGACCCTGTGATGGAAAAAAAATTAGTACAACTGTGCAGATTAGTTTATAGCTATAGAATACAGCAAAAAGTATGCAGCAGACAATAAAAGTACTATAAATATCTATAAGCAGTAACTAGTAAAAATAGGCATAAAACAAGATACTTAAAGTTATATATCACAGATCAGAGTTTTGCTCAGTGCCCTTTCTCTGATTAGCTCTGTGTAAAATAGCAGAAACACTCACAAAGTTACCTCTTTAGTAACAAAAAGTTGAAACTTGAAATCACTTTAAAAAAGGTTGAAAGAACCAACGAGGTGCTTCCTACAAGCCGTAGTCCAGGTAACCCCAATCAGCCAATGACCATAAATATTACAGTCTCACTGAAATGCAAAATGGTTTCTGCTAAACTAAGATGGCCTGGAACATGTGCTCTGACACACAGACTCTGCAAACAACCAACTAGGTTCAGAACACAAGCCTGAATATGGGCAATGCTCCAGCTACTACCTAACACTGCTTAGGCAGAAAACTCTACAGAAATGTTTATCGCAGCAGAAAAACAGCAGTGAACCATTAAATGAAAGTTTTAAACAGAGAAAGGAACAAGGAGACTCTATTGAATGCTTTTAAATGCAAACAAACCAGTTATATAATACACTCCTTGGCAGGAAATCAGAACAAACAAACACAAGCAGATGTTTAATAAGTGGCAAAAATTTCCAGTTAATACCTCACACACAGTAAAACTAATTAGGAAAGATTTGCAAACAGGGTGACAGTAAAAACCTTATTTATCAGGCCCTTTGAAGCAGAAAAATTTAGTACAACTGCACAGATTAGTTTATAGCTATAAAATACAACAAAAAGTATGCTTCAGACAATAAAAATGCTATAAATATCTATAAGCAATAACTGGTAAAAATAAGCAAATAACAGGATACTTAAAATTATATATCATAGATCAGAGTTTTGCTCAGTGCCCTTCCTCCGATTAGCTTTGTGTATATGGCTAGAGATTGAGTTTTTGAACCTGCTGAAGAGACTATCCGATGTAATGGTGGGTCACTGGGTTTCTTATGGACCTTAGGTATTCCAAAAATACTAGGAATTAGTGGCTTGGGTACTCTAAAAAATCAAATAATTCCTTATCCAACATCCCTGTAACACATTGTCCTCTAAACATAAATCAATATTTATGTATGTTAAGCTTATCTCATTTTTGATACTGGTATATACTTCCCTTCACCATGTAGTATTTCATTTATTTTGTTTACATACATCCACTGTCCCATATTTATGACACCACCCCCTTTGTCAGATTTCATGATTCTTATCCGGTTGTTGCCTCTAAGTTCCTGTAATAAAAGTCTCTCAGCTTGTGTTAAATTGTAACAAGACCTCCTGCCTATTTGGTGATATTCTCGTATTGCTTTTTCTAACAGGGCCTCAAAATTATTCAAAGTAGGGTGCATGTTTGGATTTATAATACTTAAAATTCAGATATAAAAGGGGCCCAAATTTAAAACATATTTTCAAAAGGGTGATATATAAAAACCAGGGAAAAACAAACATGGTACTTACAAACATGGGGCTTGTGCCCAGTGTGCATATATAGAAAATAAGGAAGATATATGCACTGGAGATAATTTAAGAACATTGGTAGGGAAAGATACTACAACTGTAATACAACAGGAGTAGTGTACGTAGCTTATTGCATACAATGTCCATTATACTACATTGGGAAGACAGAGAGAAAGTTGAAACAAAGGATGTATGAACATTCCTATGAAATTAATAAGCAAAAAGAAACACATGCTTTATACAAACACACTTTAACTTACAAGCAAGCCAAGTTCAAGTTTTGGGTGTTGGAAAAAGTATGCCTTCAAGAAATGGGTGGAGACGAGGAGGGCTTTTTCACTGTGACATGATTAATTCAATTAAATTTTATTTTATTTTGTTTCTATGTACACAATTTTTTATCTGTAAATGTTTTTGAATGTAGTGTGTGTATTTTACACCTGGTACAGTTTTTTAGACTATGCCTTTAAATGTGAGTGATTGATTGTTGAATGACTTTGTCAATTAAACTATTAGAGGGTATAAAAGTGAAGAGCAGTTAAACAGTAGTTATTCGAAGTTCCCTTGTGAGGAATGGAATCTGTGTTTTGGAACCTGTGATTTTTGGTGTTTGTACTGGAATAAACTACTTTGTTTTTATCCAGAAGACTTCAGTGTGTTAACTGGTGAACTGTCTGGTGAACTGTCTGCCTTTATTGGACTCAGTGAGTGTCACTGAGCGGGTTGCTGTGTTTCTTAGTGCTTTCCATGCTGCTCAGTTCTCTTTTTTGGCCTTTTTGACTTAGATATGTTTGGTGGATTGGATTTGTCATTAATTTTTTTTTCAGGGGACAGGATTGTCATTTTAGGTCATTCATTCGTGTACTGGGCAGTTAGGCGGGCTGCGGTTAGAAGCAATGGCTTGAATTTGGGCTTGCAACGTTTTGTATTGAAGGTTACCTGGCATGGCATTAGAGGTCTGAGGTGGAGCTAGATCCTCCAGGTATTTACCATTTTGCAAAGTCAGTGGGGATTGCCACGAATATTGGTGATTCATTTGGGGGGGAATGATTTGCGTAAGATTGTGAAGAAGCAGTTAGTTTGTAATATTTGTGAGGATTGCTTAGCAATAAGGAAACTTTATCCTTCCGTTTGTTTGGTTTGGTCTGACATTATTCCCAGGTTAGTTTGGAAGGAGGCAAATATTTTTTCTGTGATTTGAGAGGGCTGGGAGGTATGTTAAATTTGCATTAGCAAAACAGTTGAAGGGGATGGGGGTGCATACTATCAGGCATGTTGAGTTGGAGGCTAGGGATTCCATGGGGGGTTCACCATGGCAAATTTGGACTGGATTTGTTTAATTTAAATTTGGGGTTATTTTTAGAGGGATTAGTTAGTGGGGTTATGGTGTGAGGAGGAACAGCTCCATGGGGGCTGGTGGGCAGAGAAGAGGGATAGGCTTGCCCCTCTTCTGTTCCCCCTCTGGCGCATAGTTGGTGGAAAGATTTGAGGTGGTAATGTTTGATGGTGGACGTGTTTGAAATGATGGTTTGAATTGGGGAGGAAATGCTGAAGGTGAGCTGGAACACTGCCTTGTTATTGCAATGATAAGTGAGCAAGTGGGGGACGCTGCTTATCCAAGGGTGAGTGGTTACACTGCCCTTATTGGTTATGTATTTCATGTTTATTTACAATGTCTCATTTACAAGGATTTGGGTTGGTATTGTGTTCAATAAAGTTTCATGTTTTCATTTTTGATGTTATACAATAAAGGTCGTCAAAGGTCTTTGGATGTTTGTGGGTTTTATTAAACTGGAGCATGACAAATATAAAACTTTTATTATTTATCCTGTGGTATAATTATGACAGACTCTTTTTCTAGCAATTTATCACTTCACTTACCTGGTTAAAAAAAATTACATTAATGGTGTCAACTAAGAACTGTTAAACAATTAGCTTTCAGAAGAGTGAAAGGACCATCTGTTGTAGGAGTCAGATTTTCAACTCATTTCCTCCAATGAAGCTTAGGAAGTTTGTTTTCTAACTTCTAGTGGCTGAATCCTGAGCTTCTTTGGCAAAATCAAATTCTGTTCTCACATTTCCAAGAAATGCTCATATCTCTGGGACACTAAGGGATACTGAACAATTATAAATGGAAAATTATTCAGCAAAGACAAATAATTATAGAGGTAACATTAATTTGATTATTTGCTTTTAATGTATTCTGTAAGTCACAGTAAGCACAGTATATATTACTTTTGTAATATTTTGCAAACAACTTAGTGTATCTCAATCACCGTTCAAGCTACATGGCAGCATGCTGTTCAAGCACCTGCGATATTTCATATCTGGATAAGCAGTTCTGTCTGTGTCTTCTGGTTGTTAACATATTTACAGAAATATGAAAATTGTAACAATATAAACAAATAATATATGAATAACAAATCATGTCTCTGTAGCTGCACTAGACAGAGGCCAAGTATCAATGCAGTTTTGCTGGCCAGAACGTAAGGTCAAATAGGAAATCTTCCAATAGAGTGTATGTAACCATGCCTGGTAGCTGGTCTATTTTTCCAAGATTTGACATTGCAGCATAATGGGGGTGCTGCTCTTCTGAATGTGCTGTCCTTCGGGTGAGACATTAAATTAAGGCAATGCCTGCCCGAAGGGTGGAGGCAGCTCAAGAGGATATAAAAGATTCCACAGCACCTATGGAAAAGAATAGGGGTTCTTTATTGACTATAACAAATTATAAATGCTATTTGCATTATAAACAATATATACATTTAATACATTATTTATGATTGTTTACATCTGATATTCCATCATATAGCTTCATATATTTCAGTTACTTCCCCCCACTCTTTTTTCCACAACCAAAACCATATGTTTTTCAAAATTTCAGCCAATACTCATTCCCTGTTATACTTTATCTCATTTAATCTTTCATTCCACATGACCCACAAAACATAAAATAACTTTTTATCAATTTCTTTCACTTCCTTTGTTTTTTTTTTGTTACCATATTATCCATACTTTACGATAGTCATGCTTAGAGCTTTCACAATTTTAGAATCATTCAATACATTCATTTCATATATTTTTCCTACAATTCTCTCACTCTTGTGCAATTCAAGAAAACATGTTCCGCATCTCAATCTCTCCACAATGGTTACACACCCACTCCTGAATCCTTTTATAAGGCATCTTTGCTCTAATGGGAAATTACTTATCTTTAACATACACATAAAGTTTTTACATTTATACATTTTTGCTCCATACAAGCCTTATTTTAATTGCCTTTCTTTTTTTTCATTATCCAAGTTTTCCAAGGATAAATTTAGCAACGTTCTCTCATAACATTTTCATGTCAATCTTTTCTTTACTTTTGTACATTTCCGTTTTTAATTTCCATAATAATTCCTTGCTTTGATATTCTTTAATCTCATTATTAACAATGTTCTTCCATATTTTCCATATCTTAAACATTCCCAAACATCTTTATACTTAACTTTTAATATATCATTTATTATACTTCTATTTTCTTCTTTTATTCCCCATAACAGTTTATACAAATTCAGCGAAGCTGCATGAACTATTGGATTTATTAATCCTAGTCCTCCCTCTTCTTCTTTCACATATAGAACTCCTCTCCTCACAGGATTTAGTCTCAAAGCCATATGAATGAAAATATAGTCAACAGGAGTTCTTTTTCATACTTATATGGAATCATGTATACACTTGTTAAATGGACGCTCTTAACTATCAAAACAGAGTTTATTAAATATACCTTTTTCTTGTATGATAATGCATATGATCTCCAAAACATACATATTTCTTTCAGTTTTGTATCAGTCTTTCCTATTGTGTTATCTTCTTCATATTGACCCCATATGTTATTCCTACAATATCTACCTCTTCATCGTTAAAGTGAATACCTTCTAATTCACCCCCCAAAAAAACATTCCTTTACTTTTATCCTTATTAATACTTAGAGCAATCATATTCAAATACTTACTTAGCGTCCTAATTCCTTGTTTCATCCATTTCCTATTCTTAGTAATTAAAACTATATAATTTGCATAAGTAAACATAACTGGAAAATATATTCCCTCTATTATTCTATACCTTGCCATTTTCAACTCTCTTTTCATTGAATTTACAATAACATTTATAACTAATGCAAATAAGATACTACTTGCTGGACAACCTTGTCTTATCACACATTTGTTCATATTTTTTTACTTAACCATCCATTTAAGATAATTTTTATAATATTATTCTCAAAAAAAAAATCCTTGTTTCCCGCCTTTACTGAACTAGAATAGTCCAGTCTTCAGGTATTGCTGATCTCTGGGCTGTGTCATAGTTCCTGTGTTGCCCATATCTTTATTTGGATAGGCAGAAGCTTCTTTGTTCACCAGTGAGAGTGGGGAGCTCTGAGCAGCCTATCTGTCCCTTGAGGAGTGGTTCCAGCCCAGTGACCTGTAGCTTAAGGGCCGTTTTGGGCCATTTCCTATCTCTTTCTAACCCCCTGCTTTAAAGCCAGCTTTAGTGCGCTTTTGCACTTGTAATTTAAAGTTTATCCTGTTTTTTGCATTTACCTGTTGAGGCTACACACTCAAGTGTGCTAGCCTGTGTTACATATTTACTGCGTTTTCCTGCTATTTGTTGAAAAAAAGAAAAAAAAAAGAAAAAAAAAATTATTATCCTTGTTTCCCGTCTTTCCTGACCTAGAGTAGTCCAAATACAAGCTTTGCTGTATTCTGGACTTTTGGAAAGTTCCTGTGTTGCCCATTTCCTTTCTTGGATAGAGGGAGGTTTCTCTGTTCACCAGTGGCAGTGGGGAACTTAGAGCAGCCTATCTATCCCTGGAGGAGTGTTCCCAGCACAATAATCTTGTAGTCTATTGGCCGTTTTGGGCCAATTTCTATCTCTTTCAAGTCCCCCTGTATAAAACCCGCTTTGGCAAGGTTTTTGCGCTTGTTACTACTCAGCCAACCTCCTTTTGGTCCGGCAGAGTGGTGCTAGCAGCAGAGAGGCTAAAAGAGCGACTTCTAACCTGATAAAAGTATTTTTTTTCCAGCTACTATCTGGGCGACTGTTCGATCTAGCTAAACTGCAAGTATTTCTGCTTCGTGAACTGTTTTAAACTGTTTAAAGTTGTTTTTGCACCTGCACTTTTAAAGTTTGTCCTGTTTGTTGCATTTACCTGTTGAGGCTACACACTCAAGTGCGCTAGCCTGTGTTACATATTTACTGCATTTTCCTGTTATTTGTTGAAAAAAAGAAAAACAAAAAAAAATTATCCTTGTTCCCATCTTTCCTTACCTAGAGTAGTCCAAATACAGGCTTTGCTGTATTCTGGACTTTTGGAAAGTTCCTGTGTTGCCCATTTCCTTTCTTGGATAGAGAGAGGTTTCTTTGTTCACCAGTGGCAGTGGGGAACTTAAAGCAGCCTATCTATCCCTGGAGGAGTGTTCCCAGCACAAGAATCTGGTAGTCTATTGGCCGTTTTGGGCCAATTTCTATCTCTTTCAAGTCCCCCTGTATAAGACCCGCTTTGGCGAGGTTTTTGCACTTGTTACTACTCAGCCAAGCTCCTTTTGGTCCGGCAGAGTGGTGCTAGCAGCAGAGAGGCTAAAAGAGGGACTGCTAACCTGATAAAAGTGTTTTTTTTCCTGCTACTACCTGGGCGACTGTCCGATCTAGCTAAATTGCAAATATTTCTGCTTCTTTAACTGTTTTAAACTGTCTAAAGTTGTTTTTGCACCTACACTTTTAAAGTTTGTCCTGTTTGTTGCATTTACTTGTTGAGGCTACACACTCAAGTGTGCTAGCCTGTGTTACATATTTATTGCATTTTCCTGCTGTTTGTTGCAAAAAAGAAAAAAAAAAAGTTATCCTTGTTTCCATTCTTTCCTGACCTAGAGTAGTCCAAATACAGGCTTTGCTGTATTCTGGACTTTTGGAAAGTTCCTGTGTTGCCATTTCCTTTCTTGGATAGAGGGAGGCTTTTTTGTTCACCAATGGCAGTGGGGAGCTTGGAGCAGCCTATCTGTCCCTGGAGGAGTGTTCCCAGCACAGGAATCTGGTAGTCTGTTGGTCATTTTGGGCCAATTTCTAGCTCTTTCAAGTCTGCCTGTATAAAACCTGCTGTAGCGCGGCTTTGCATGATTTTGTGCATAGCGCGGCATCGAGCAGCGCCGCTTAATTGGGTTTGAGCCATTGTCGGCTCCACAAAGTCTGCTCTTCACTTTTTCCCTTGGAACTGATCTAGTTCTCATAATAAACACCCTATTCCTACGCTAAAGTCTAGCACTTGCTCACTAAAGCAATTATATAAGTCAGCACTATAAAATTAAAAGCACTACACCCTCACAAACTCCCCTTGAGTAACTTGTTTCCCATTGGCCCTTTTTTTTCAATTATAAAGGAATTCCCAATACTATTCTAGCATGTCCAAAGGTCAGTTGTCAATCTCCTCTCCGGTCCAGCTGGTGAACCTGGGAATCTTGAGGCAATGCTACAACTGCCTCATGTACACAGACAACCCTCTCCTCCTCCCAACAAATTCCAACACATGTGAGAGATGCAACCATATAGCCAAACTGGAGGCTAAGCTCTCTCAACTCAGTACTGGCATAACCAGTCAGGAGGAGAAGGAAACCACACTCACTACAATTCCAGTCTCACATAGACCTACCACGACAGCAAACCAAACACATAAACACACAAAAACATACTTGGAGGCTCTAAATAAAAATCTGCCTAAGCAGCAGAGACCTCCAAAGCAGACACCCAAGCAACCGCTACCACAAAACAAAACACGTGCAACACATAGCTCACAAAGCCAGTGTGCCAAACAGTCACAGCCCTTAAGGCTAAACAACACACCTGATACACTTGTAATAGGTGACTCTATCATCAGGCTCACTGACGTCCCGCTCACCAGGCTGAACAAGGAGAAGGTCACGGTGAGCTGCCTGTCGGGCGCTAGGATCCGCCACATAACACAAGCACTCAGGTCACTCCAAGGCAACTACAAATATGACTCAGTCATTGTCCATGCTGTTGTGAATGACCTGAGATGTACCTCCCTGGACTACATGAAAAGAGACATAGAGGAGCTCTCTGAGCATGTAGCCCAGTCCGGTATGACCCTGACCTTGAGTAGCATCTTACCTTCACCAAGAATGATGCCACAGTATGAAGACAAGATTATCAATTTCAACAATTGGCTTAAGTATTGGTGCCATTCAAAAGGGATCCAATGCCTGTCAGTCTGGGATGACATGCTCGACAATCCACGATGCTTCGCTAGGGACGGCTTGCACCTGTCACCCCTGGGCTTTCGGATATTGGCAAAGGCTCTTGCTACCCCCATAGAGCCTTTTTTTAGGCAAGGCTCAAAAGACAAACCCACCTTCATAGGTATCACAAGGGATAAGAAACTAAGAGTAATGCTACTCAATGCCAGAAGTCTAAACTTCAAGATGCACACACTCAAAACTCTCCTTAGCATGGAGAACATCGATATCTGTGCAGTAACAGAAACCTGGTTCAAGGCTCTCGAGAGCACCCCAGCACTACCAGGTTATACCTCATACCATGCTTTTTGGCCCCAAAACTTGGACCAAACCACAAAAGGAGGGGGAGTATCAATATCCGTCAAAGATACCCACACCTCCAGGTTGGTGGCACAGCACGAAACATCAGAGACTATCCATGTGCAACTAACAGTGGGTAAAACGGCCTTCCAGTTTATAGTATGCTACAGACCACCCTCTCAAACCCAGGAACCCCACTCAGCCTTCCTGAGAACACTGGGAAATATGCAGGTCTCTCCAAACACCATTATATTGGGTGACTTCAACTACCTAACCATAGACTGGGAGCATTACTCTAGCTCCAACACCCTAGCCCAAAGGTTCCTAGAATTTATAAACTCAAATGCTATGGAACAACTTGTTACCACTCCCACAAGAGGGGAAAACATACTGGACCTGATCATCACCAACATGGGGACTCTATGCTCCAGACCAGAAGTGTATCCCTCACTGGTAAGATCAGACCATAAACTAATCTCACTGGATATTCACATCCCGACCCCACCCCATGCCCAGAAGACCACAGTGAAAAACTTCTCTAAAGCAAATTTCACACTCCTCAAAACCGAGGTGGAATCCTTCAAAGCCCCCGGGCCTGTGGATAATATGGCCCAGACCACAAAATCCTTTATAAACGCATTCTATCAACACCTTCAGGAATGCATGGATCATGCAATCCCAAATAAAACCAAGACTCAATCCTCCAAAGGCAGACGTCCTGTCTGGTGGACCCCAGCCATAAACAAACTATACAATAGAAGGAGGAAGCTACTACATGACAGAGCAAAATCCCAAAAAAGGGAAGGCATCTCTGATCAGTATTAGCAAAAAACTATGGGCACTCATAAAATCATCTAAGGCCAGCTTTGAGAGAAAAATTGCACAGGACACTAAGGATAATCACAAGGCTTTCTTTAGTTATGTTAGGAACCTGGGTGGGAATTCCCAGATATGCTCAGAATTAGTCCAAAATGACAAAAAATACACCGAACCCACAGATATTGCCAACATCCTAGCTGACAGGTTCAGCGCAAACTTCTCCCCCCCTCCCCACCAAAAGGTCTAATATCTATCCCAGCAGAGTGCTGCCCCCCTGACATCTCAGATGCTCAGGTAAGAGCTGCCCTCTCCAAAGCAAGAAACACAGCATCAATGGGACCAGACGGTGTCCCGGGCTGCATCCTACATGAACTCCAAGAAGAGCTAAACCCAAACCTAAAACTACTGTTCAATCTCAGCCTTACTACAGGATATGTACCCAAAGAGTGACGTACAGCAACAGTGGTCCCTCTCCACAAAGGTGGTGCCTCAACGGATCCTGGAAACTATCGCCCATAAGTCTCACTAGCTTGGTCTGCAAAGCTATGGAAAGGATCATCATGGACCTTATAAATAAAGATATTGGGGACCTACAGACACTGGATCCTACCCAGTTCGGCTTTGTTAAGGGCAGATCCTGTCTCTTAAACCTGGTCAATTTCTTTGAAACAGTCACCAAGGCCATTGACAAGGGAAGGTGGTCCACACAGCCTACCTGGACCTCGCAAAAGCCTTCGATACAATACCCCACTCGGGCATTATAGATAAGCTCACCAGCTTAAATATAAACCCCTATGTCACTAGATGGGTTGCAAACTGGCTCAAGGACAGAACCCACATGGTTAGAATAGCTGGAGCCATGTCAGACTCCAAACCAGTTACAAGTGGCATCCCACAAGGCTTAGTCTTGGGACCTCTCTTGTTCGGTATATATTTCTCGGAGGTACAGGCCAACATGGAAGGACTGTGGCTGACCAAGTTTGCAGATGACTGCAAACTGGGTGCCATAATAGACTCTCCAGCCAACACAAGCATCCTCCAAAAGGGCCTCATAGAAACAGACAACTGGTACCAGAGCCATGGCCTCAAGCTAAATGCCAAAAGGTGTATAGTCATCCCCTTTGGCAAAAACAAAATGCCCACAAATTACCACATAGGTGGTAATCCATTAAGTACAGAAGAAATAATTAGGGACCTGGGGACCCAAGTTGATAGCAACCTCTCATTTGACAACCACGTGGCCAAAGTGGTTAGAAAAACATTTTATACAACCATGTGGCCAAAGTGGTTAGAAAAACATTTTATACAGCCCACCTAATCATGAAGGGATTCACATCTAGATCAGGGGAGGTCATCGTGCCTCTTTACTCATCCCTCATCAGGCCCATAATTGAGTACAATGCCCCTTTTGGGATGTACCTTACCAGACACCTGCAGCAACTGGAAAGACCCCAAAAGTACCTCACCAAGAGGATCAAGGGGCTCAAACAGATGCAGTATGCAGCCTGGTTAAAGAAACTCCAGCTCTACTCAGTGGCATACCGCCTGCTCAGAGGCGATCTGTGCCTGACGTATAAAGCCATGTCCAACCCGGAATTAATGGACATACTGCACCTCAGAAAATCCAAATCCCATTGAGCTACGCGCTCGAGGGACTTAAACCTCAGCACTGAAATAAATAGGACATGCTGGAGGGACAGATTCATAACACAGAGGCTCCCTTCACTCTGGAATAAAATCCCAATCCAGTTTAGGCAGAGTCCCTCATTGACTCTCTTCAAGAGGAATCTTGACGAGTGGATGGGAGATCGTAGGTTTGCCCCGAGTATCACTTCTGTGTCACTGTTAGACAGAGGCAGAGTATACTAACCTCGAAAAAGGGCATAGCAAAATAAATTTAAAATGGGTGGCAAAAGCCATACACACTCTGGCTAGGCTTATAAATTCCCTAAGGCAGATAGCCTAGTATGAACCTATGAGCCTATATACTGATCTTATAACTTTTATTATTTTATCACTATAATTATAGTCTCTTCATATACTCTACAGTTCCTCATATTGTATTTTAGCAAATGCTTTATTCATGTCTCCAACCAACATTTTAATCTCTACTTTTTATTTATGATATCTGTTACTTCTCTTAATATCCACAGTAGATCCTGACTTCTTTTCCCTTTTTTCCAAAATTCATAGACTCTGTGAACCTATCCATACCTTTCCCTAGTCTTTTTGCTATTATTCTCATAAATATTTTTTAATCTGTATTATTTAGTACTATTGGTCTCCGATTCCTAATATCTTCCTAATTCCCTTTTTTTCCATATAAATTTCATGGCCCTCATATATATTTCTTTTTATTTATCCCTTTTGCTAACCACTGATTCAGTACATCTACAAAATATACCTTTTTCCATTCTTTCATATTATAATACATATGATATTCAATTCCATCCATTCCTATAGCTTTCTCCATATCTATATATTTTAATATTTCATCAAACTCTTCTACACTTACATTTTTTCCATAATTTCATTCTCTTCTTTACTTAACCTATTTACTTCCCATATTTGCATCTCCTTTGTCTCTATCTTCTTAAATGTAATTTTATATCCTGATCTATTACTTCAAATTTATTTTTTTGCATATTCAGTTTCTTTCCTTCATTATTTTTCAATTCTCTTATTAATCTTTCATTTTCTCTCACCATTTTACTCAAATACGGAGCCAATACTTCTTTTTTCCTTGTAAAAAGTACCTTTGCCCAAATAACATTTTTTATCCTTTCTTGGTTCATTTCATATATTTTCTTCTCTTTCCATAAAAAAAAAATTATTATTTCTTAATAAGTCTGTAAATACTGTCTGACTTAGCAACCTATATTCCTTCTTTTTTTTTTCTTTTTTTCATCATCTGACATTCTAAAACGCGCTTTGTATATTTTCCTTTAAAACATAACCACCAATCAGCCCAATTTCCTTAAATAGTCTCATTTCTACATGATCTTCCTATAACTTATCCATTTCCTGTCTGTCCTCCTCATCTATATATTTTTCATTCAACCTTTTGACACCTTTATATATCCTTATACAGTCTTCCTTTTCCTTTACTTCTACTCATATAGCCAAATGATCAAAGAAACCTGTTTCCTTTGTCCCTTCTTTTATATTTTTTAGAGTATCAGATATTATAAAATAATCAATCTCTGTTTTTATCTTATTCCTTTTATATGTCCAGTGACAGCAACCTTTCATTTGACCACCATGTTGCCACTGTGGTCAGAAAGTCCTTTTATGTGGCACATCTCATTTCTAAGAGTTTTGCATCCAGGAAGAAAGAGGTCATTGTCTCCCTCTACTCTTCCCTCATTAGGCCAATCATCGAGTACAATGCCCCATTTGGCATGTACCTCGCTAGACACCTGCAACAACTGAAGAGGCTGCAAAAGTACCTCACAAAGAGGATCATAAGCCTTAAACATTTGTCCTATATGAACAGACTCAAAAAACTCAAACTATTCTCTGTCTCATATCGCCTGCTTAGAGGCAATCTCTGCTTGACTTACAAAGCCATATCTGACCCAGCTCTGTTAGAAATGCTACATCTAAAGAAATCACAATCCCTCCACACCACATGCTCCAGAGACCTCAACCTCACTACCACAATCAACAGAACATGCTGGAGGGACAGGTTCATAACCCAGAGACTGCCCATGCTATGGAATAGACTTCCCATACACGTCAAGCAGAGCACCTTACTGGCCCTCTTCAATAGAAATCTTGATGAGTGGATGGAAAATAAAAAATTCACCCCGGGGATCACTCCGGTGACTCTGTTCGACAGATGCACTAGGAACTAAGGTTGGGTGGCACAATGCCAGGGTAATCCTGTGGGCTAGGCTTGTAAAGGCTCCAGGGCCATTAGCCTAGTACACACCTATGAACCTATGTATATTATCTCATTTGTACAACTTTCTACTTTTCATTTCTTAACATCATTCCCTTCTTTCTTTCTTTTCCTTAAATCACAGTAAAAATCTCCTACTAATATTATTTCCATATTCACTCCTACATAGTTTAAGATTTTTTTAAACATTTCCTCTGTTCCTTATTTTGTGACATATGAATATACGGGTTCCTATTACAAGACGGAAGACACATTCCTTTGAATGCATCTTGGTCAAACTGAAAAGACTGAAAAGGCAAAATATTGAAGCAGCTTTTAAGCAAATTCTTTCCCTGGGAAAGAATGTGCCTGGCCGCTTCCTTACTTTGCCATTTTTGGCACTGTAGTGCGATCTCGGAGTTGGTATATTTAAGTAGGGGGTGTGGGGGGTGAAGACCCCCACTTAATGTAATGTTTAAAGTGTTTTCTTTTGTTTTTTGTTGGAACAGCGATTTTTTTCCCTTGGAAAGAAATCGCTGTTCTGACCGTTCAGTATTGTAAACTTTCGCTTACATAGGGTTGATTAATCACCATTCGCTTTTTTAAGTATTCAGTGATGTAATATAGACCCTGACTATATTGCAATGATTCTATATATGTCTATCTTATATCTACCACTGTTAACTCATCTAAAGTATAATCTAAAAACATAGCACAGCAATCCATGGCATGTATCTTTCCCAGTGTTCGAAATGATACTCCCAGGCCATAAGTTTTCCATTTGCTTCCTTTCTTCTTCCATTAAGATTCTTGCACCTTCTAAAATAATTACATGCATATTGAGTAATATACACCATTCTACAAGACATAACCTTCTTTTAACATTTTTATACTGTTAACATTTATTGATTAGACCCTCAGGTTCTTCTAGAGTTATTATTTTCCATCTTAACCCTTATCTTTTTTTTAATTTTCTTTCATAATTACATGTTTAAATTGTCTTTTCCTTTACCCGTTGTATTTTTATCTTCCTCTTGTACATTAATTTTTTCATGCTCATTCTGTACATTGCTTTTTATATCATGTACATGTTCTTGCATTTGCTCTTCTTGCCCAACGTTCGAGTGTTAATTAAATCGTGTCCCATTTTTCCACATAAATTTACATTTCTTCACTTCATGTCCTACTTCCTCACAAAAAAATCTTCTTTATCACAATCACTTATTAAATGATACTTTCCACAAAAAAGCAGGTTTTCAGTTGTCCCTTATATTCTACATATCCTCTATTTCCTTCAACAATTATTACACTCAGAATATGCACAATATTATCATTTTACATTTTTAGAATTGTACCACAATCCCACCCCCAGTCCATAGACCTCTGCCATCATATGCTTTTGTAATGTCCAACACTTTTTACAAACATTGGTTAAATAGTCTTTCAATGCTTCCTTATGTACTTCATTTCAAAATTGTATAGCAATCCTCTTTTTTGTTTCTGTATAAAAAGTTTGCACCAGAAAAAGGTTGGACAGATTGCAGTCTTTCTTTTTTTTTTTTATTTCTATAAAAAAAATTCCATGTATTACCCAGCCTCAAATATAATGTCACACTAAGTCTCTCTATTAATATGAATGAAAGCTGTTAGCTCATTGGGTGATATTCTCAAGGGTGCACAAACTGTGTCCCACACCCTGTACCTTTATAGTTCTTTTTCCTTCTTACCACTGAGATCTTCAGGATCTCTTTTCTTTCTTCTCTTGATGGCTTTTTTCCCCCCTGTCACCATCAATGAATAAGACTTTTTTCTTCTGAGATTTCTCTCACCCCCTCTTCCTGAATCTTGTCCATAATGTCACCCCATGATGCTGCCGCTTCACTCTCTGGTTCACTCTGCATAATCATTTCTTTCAAATAATTATCTCACAACCCATCCGACTGAAGGGTTGTAACTACACACTCTGACTTGGACCCAGAGAGCAGACTTTTTGGAATAGGTGCTCTGAATCTTGTGAAGGTTCAGTTACCTTCACATCAGCATTCTCTTTTACTCCAACCACCTCCTTCTTCACCAACAACTCATCCAGTCTCTCAATTGCAACCTCACCCCTCAAACAACATCTCTCTTCCTCTGCTTTATTCTGCATGCATTCCTCTTCTTTTCTGCTATCTGACATTTGTGCTACCTCCATCTTCCTTCCAGTTTCTCTGAACCACCTTCACACCTGGAATGGAATCTGAAAGTGTAACAGCCAAACAGTGTCTCTGTATTCTTCAAAAAGAGTAGGAGAAGTTCCTCCATGCCCTTACCAAATTTCACATAGTCAACATGAATACAACCTTTGGTCCATCCCCTGAAAAGAGGCCATTTGCCTTGTGGGACTTTCCTGCTCAACAAAGTATAAATAAATAAAATAAAGATAAAGAAATAATAGATTTTGAATTTTTATATAAATTTGAACATGCAGTCACAGATGCCTAGAAGCATCAGTATGATGCAACTAGAGAAGTGTCTGCAGGCATTATACCTAGGATTTAATGAGCTGGAACTCAAACCTGTAAATTTATGAAGAAGATATCTTGGTCCCTCACATACTTTATTATGTGAATGGGCTGGATAGGAATTAAGTTGGAGGTGGGGGATTCCACAGCAACACTGGATAGGGATTTAACATACCTCATCTGACTGTGAACAATCATGAGAAGTAAATGTGTGTAGAAATATCTAATAATAGTTTGTAGCATTAAGTCACACATTACCCGAATTGGCAGACTATGGAAACAGTGTCTTTCTCAGAGAAGCTGTCAGAATATGGACCTGACACAACCAAATGATTTGGAAACTTAGAAGATGAACAATTAAGCATTAGATTCAAACATACTGCAAGTGGTCTATTTGCCAGAAGAAAAGAGCTCTCATATTATTATTTGATTTAATTTGATGCAAGAGGTCAGCACATTGAGGATGAGATAGAAAGTCGTATATGATGGATTTAAAGTGTTATTGCTGGATGTTTGAGCTGATGGAAGCTTTTCATTTATTTCTGCATACCTCTGTTTACCTGCTACGTTGGCTGCTATAATGACCCATTGCACCCAAAATTTGGACAAAAAGCAGCTTGACAATGTATACAAAGTGTATGATGATCTACAAATAAAAGTGGATGCTGGAATGTCAAATGATGAATAACCACACTTTAATAACAAATATTAAGCTCCTTCATCCAGGTATCAGGAACTAGTTCTTAGCTGCAATTTAAGTCCATTAATTCTAAGACATCATTCTCAGTACCTCCCTCCAGAGAACCAATATCCACTTGATCCATAACAGAAAACTTGAGACTATAGCTGCTGTTAGTATGAAGGTGCCTATATAATTCATTATGTTTATCTTTTTTAGTAATATCATATAAGTGACAATAGACTCTTGATTTAAGGGGTTGTATCATTTTCCCTATATAAAAACCTTGAACATTGCTGGCACTGTGCTACATAAACCAATCCCATGCTATAACAATAAAATGTATTAATTTGATAATAATAATTTAATTATATTTAAATAATAATAATAATAATAAATTAATTTAATTTCCTCACTGGCCAAATTCATTATAAATTCTAAGAAACCAGTTTTAGAATGTAGAAACTCAAAAAATTCATTCGGTTTATCAATTGTGTCAGTCCGAAAAATCACACTGTCATCTAAAAATTGTCCGTACAGGGACCAGCATTTTTAATTTTCCTCCCAGTATGCCATAATAAGATCGGCAAACATGGGGGCACAAGATGCTCCTATGGCAACCCCTGAACTCTGTCTGAATAGTTGATCTTCAAACATAATAAAATTATTGCCCGATATTAGTTCCATCAATGTTAGAGTTCTAACTATACTGTGATCAAAATCAGAATTTTTACGTAGATAGTCATAAAGCCATGCAAGGTCAGTTTTGTGAGGAATAACAGAGAATAGGTCTTTCATATCAATACTAACAAAGGTTAAGTCCTAGTAATATACATCATTAGTAAGTCCTATGAATTTTTATGCAAATGCTGTATCACCCTCACAACATCCTTCAAATGTCAGTCCATATAGTATGCTATACAAAAGTCTTAGAACATTTTGCATTTACGATTGGACATATTGGGGATCCATCACATTCTTATGGATTTTATGGATCCCAAAAATTGTAGGAATTCTAGGTTCAGGTATCACAAGAAAATCATAGTCAGTCTTGCTTGAAAAAAAAATCAAACAACAATTCTTCTAAGCATGTGTCTAATTTTCCATAGGCTATATTTTTTCCTCATTTAATGACACTTCCTCATATGAATCACCATACATTAAAACTAATATTTTGTTTATGTAGTCATTCACATTCATGACAACTAATCCCCCTTATCAGGTTTCATTAATCTAATTTGGCAGTTGCTTAACACATTTTTCAACAGCTTCCATTCATCCATGCTCAAATTTTGTAAGTGAAAAATGTTGTTTTTAGTATTAATAATCTTCCTAATGTCAAACTCATAGACTTTTTGAAATATGGATATAATGGGAGACAAAGGAGGGTTGAATACACTAGTTTTTTATACAAGTTCATACTGGTTGTGCCTTCCAGCCCAGTTTTGTTAAAATACAGGCTCAAACTCAATTTATGTATAAATAATTTAACGTCTACAAGGACAGCCTCAATTTTGACTTTTTTTACTGGGACAAATATACGCCCTTTTTCAAACAAATCCACCCACAGCCTGTCCACTTTTGTGTCACTATAAGTGTATATCTTAAAATCCTGTTCAATGTTTGAGACAATCGAATATTTATCATTTATCTGCTGTAGCTGTTTGCCCGTGCTCCCTCCTTCTCCTTGCTCCATTGTTCCCACTGTAATCATTTACTGGATGCTAATTGATCTGTTACGGGTACCCATATCTCTGTTTCCTTAACCGTTCCGATCTCTTGGGGGGGGTAACTTTAAAGGGACTTCCTCATAACACAACTGAGTTTCATCTTTGTTATTACCTGTTACTTCACTATTAAATGCACTATGTTGATTAGCTCCACCATCAATCTACTGTCTTTGCTCCTTGTCACCAGTAAAACTGCTCCTCCCAGGGGGTGACATAATGCATTATACAGGCACCTTCATACTAACAGCAGCCATAGTTTCAAGTTTTATGTTATCTATCAAGTGGATGTTGGTTCTCGGGGGGGGGGGGTCTTGAGAATGAAGTCTTAGAATTAATAGAACTTAAATGCCAGCTAAGAAGTAATTATTCTGAGGACCCAGGGCTCAGTGATGTCATATCTATTTCTAATGTCTTACTTTTAAAAGCAGTTTTTTCATGTAGCTCAACATTTTTATGGATTTATAATATTTTTTTCTATGGTATATGGAGATTGTGTTTTTTTATTAATGTATGCATACAATGTAACTGTAGTTTTTTTAAATGCATTTTTACTATTTCTGTATGTAATTATTTAATTTGGCAATGGAATTTTAAATTATGTGATACCACTTTAGTCGAGAAATACAAGAATGACTTAACTATTTAGAGATGACACATTTGTATTTTATTTAGATATTGTATTATGTTAATTAGTTAATTAATTGATCATGTGATTTTACAATGCTAAACAATGGTTGTTAATTAATTGTCTTTTAGTTCTGATGAAGTCCTGATACCTAGATGAAAGGGCTTAATGTTTGCTATTAAAGTGCAGTTATTTAATGTTCAATGTTCCAGTATTCACTTTTGTTTGTACTTCTTGCTTTTGAGTGTTTTTTTGTGAGTTCTAAAGTGTATGAAGATGACAATGCAATAAAACTTCTATTTAATGCATACTTTTACAGAAATCTATTTTCATGAATGACAGTAGTTAAATATAGTAATTACTTAATAGTTCAGAAGGAGCTAGGTAGCTTTGTAGAGCATACATTAAGGAGTGTGAATTTTACATATGATTGGCTCATTTAGCATGAGATGAAATCAGTGGATGTCCATAATATAATTAGGGTATGACAGCACTGTGACAATTTTCACCCTAGCCACCATTCACTAATATCTTTTTTTATTTATTTGCATTTTGTTTACCAGGAAAGTCCACTGGGCCTAACAGAACCCATTTTCAGTGGAGGCCCAGGGAGAAAAGCTCCACAGTACAGACGATTAACAAATAAAAAATTAGCAGATAAAAAATTAACAGATAGAAAATTGCAAGATCAAATTACACAGAGATTAAAATGCAGCTACAAGAATAAGTGTGTGCAAATATTTGAGACTGCCATAACAGAAAATATACAGTTTTAAGCAAATGAGCAGAAGAATCAGTATTTACATACCTTCTTGTTCTGCAAGCTCTCTTTATGGTGGTACTACCTAACACAGAAACATCTGTGGCAAGAGGTAGGGAGATATACCCTTATTAGGGGGGCTTGGTACAGGTACACTTCCAACATGAGGAGAGGTGATTATGAAGGGAAGGTTTGAAAAGGGAGGGATTTACAGTTATTCTAATGGATAGAGGTAATGTATTCCAGCTCTTGGCTATTGAGAATGGCTAAAGAAGCTGGCCGAGTGGGAGATTAGGTTTGTGAACCTGTAAGAACTTTTGCTCCTGTGATCTAAGTGGCCTAGTTGGGTGGTAGTAGTTGAATGTAGAGCTGAAAGCAGGACAGCCCAGGGGTTTAAAGAGCATGTTGTGGGTTGTAGTTAATTGTAAGTAGGAGAGGTAGTTTGGTAGCTCTAGCTATTTCAAAGATTTGAGAGCAATGCAGTGGTGGGTAGAGTATTTGCAGTTGGTTGCAAATTTGGTGATTTTGTTGAAGCATGTCTCTAGTTTGAGTTTACAGGAGTTTTGGATTTTAGTGAGTAGGGGGCACCCTAGAGGAGAGAGGGTAGTAAGTCAGTTGTGGTTAGGATATTAGTGTGGATGGGTTTAGGAAGTGATTATATCTGTAGAGGGTTCCAAGTTTAAGATGTGTTTTATGAATATGTTTCATAAAAGGGAAGTAAACTCTCGAAGAAATTCCATCCTATATATGACAACAAAAAGGAATTCCAATCTACCCTGCCAAATTTTTTTTTTGCACAAAAACTCAGTAAGTACAGTGGCCTACATATTTTCTGGAGTATTACATTTGTATATATTACATTTTCAAAAGTTCTCCTGCCAAAATCAAATCCACAATGGTCAGTGTGTATTATCTCCAGTAGAAAGTGAGACATTTTCTTGGACAATGTACCCATAAAACTTTATAATCATGGTTCCAAGACTGATATTAGTCTGTAAGAAGATGGTTGGAGTGGATCCTTACCTGGCTTTAATGTAATGGAAATCATTCCTTGTTTCCATGATGCTGGAACAGGGCAGCCTCACATTATAGTATTTTGATCCTCACAGAATGTCATAGAGTTCTTATCTCATTCCCATGCAGATTCCAAACATCAGTAAGTGTTTCATCTGAACCTTATGACTTCCTTTTTGTTGGTTCTGCATGGCTTCCTCAAGCACATCTATTGTGATTTCAGATAACATTAGCCTGATTTGTTCAACTGTTAATTTCTTAAGATCCAACCCCTAAACAATGATCCTGGCATAAATCCTGTTGTGGTATAGAATTTTCTTTCTCATATAGCCTTATATTATAGTCTTTACAGATAATGAAAATGTCCTGAGGATTGCTATTAACCAGAATTGTTCCAGAAACATACTTTTGGGAAATCATTCCATCTGCTTTGTGTTGCTTTAAATAAGCTGCTAAATATGTACAGTTTTAGGGGAGGAAACTGCAAATGTGAATTGAAACACTTTTCCTGCAATGTTATTTTAGCATCAGGAAAATGCTGAATGTCTCTTTTGTCTTGGCCTAACAGGAATTTCTGACTTTGGTCCAAAGACCCATTCATAATTTATAGGTCCCTTATTATTTCTAAAAATTCCCTATGCTCTCTTGAACTTTCCTGCTTGATCTCATTAATTTACCTGTTTACCTTATCCTGTAAAGTAGTCTTGAGTTCATCTCAGCAACTCATAAGATGTCTACCTTCCTACTGCAAAGTATCTTACATTATTAGTGTTAAGACCCACACTCTAAACTTGGGGTTTTCCATCATAAATGAGGGGATATACCAATTCTTCAGGTGTGGTTGTGTATTATTAAGCTAGTTGTGTGATCAGAAATAAGGGGGGGGGGCTATTAGAAAAGAAATGTGCCCATGTACCTCTTCTGTATGCATGTATGTCTTGTCTGTCGTAGACCATATGTCATATTTTTGTAAATAACATGTATAGCCAGGGTCTGCATCCCACAAGGTACCTCTTCCTGTTTCAGCTAGTAAAAAGCTTTAATCTGCCTATTAATTCTGAATAACTTTATTTGTTTGGGGCCAGCAAATAAATAAATAAAGAAACCCTTCACAAAATTCAAACAGTTTGGTCAATGTCTTCTGAAATAAAGAGAACTTTAACTTTGAAGACAGATATACAGAAGGCTGCATAATCAGATATTTAACCGTTTTAGACCTTTGTTGTGGTAAGTAAATCCAGGTCATCTCATATATAGTCCAACAGATGAGAAATCAGTCTAAGGCTTTGCAAAACTGCTACCCCCCTTACCACTAGGATATGTCAAACTTGCAGGGATGTTAAAGCCTGTCTTATCAGGCCAAAGAGCATACTGAACACTTAAATGTGTATCCTCCAGTGCAACTAAATCTACTTAATATGTTTTAATTAAAAGGAGCGACTTGCCTGTCTCAATAGGGTTATTGAGGCATTAGCAGCCTAACAGTACCTTGCATTGATTCCAAAAGTTACATGTGTATTCACAAAGTGTGATCTCCCACAATGGTCAGCATGTTTCCTTGTAGACTTTCCCATGATTTGCTCCTTGTATCATCCTACAGGTTTTCTGTTGACAAATATAAACCATATTTTTATGCTGAAATAAAATGCCATTTAATAGTTTTACTTTAACAGCCTCTGAGAATGCTGCATAAAAACTAATACAGCATTCAGCATTGATAATACATTGGCTAACTGATTCAATTGCTTCCATGAAGAGAGATGTTGCTCTTCTTCCAGTGACCCTCTGTGTCCCCACTTCAGTAACACTAGCATATTCTGTCTGGTCTAGGCAACAACAACAAACAAGTCCTCCTCCTTACCTTGTCCTCATTTCATAAGAATTGTAGTATTGACCAGGATCCCCCACAATAAGTACTTTATCACCAGAAATGTAAAAAATAATTCTCTACAATGATAATAACATCTGTATGACGAGTCACTGATCTGTCCAAATGTTCAGAGGATATTGACTAGTAGCTAGGTATATCCAAAAATGTCAATTAGTTCACAAGTTATTCCTTCCATTAATATACAACCTGCTATGCACAATTCCACCAATTAACTTAAGAAGACTACATAACTGTCTCCTTTACCTGTTAGCAGTAAGAAGATATGAATACCTGGTTTACAGTCTAAACGTAGGAATGCCAAGTTGGGAACATTTGATCCTTAGGGTCATCATTTATTCATTACCTTAAATGACTTCTTATGTAAAATTTTTGCTATTTTCCTTCATTACATGTCAATGCTTGAAAAGAGGGAATGACAACCTTTGAAGAGACTGTAATGCTGACAATTCTTGAAAAAAGGAAAGACTGCCTTTGAAGAGAATGTCATGCCTTTGAAGAGGCTGTCATGCTGACAATTTCTGAAAAGAGGAAAGACTGCCTTTGAAGAGGATGTCATGCCTTTGAAGAGGCTGTAATGCTGGTCATTTTTGCTAGTCAGGTCCTTCTTGAATTCTAGCCACTGCTACTGTGAATTGAAGGTCACTACTACTCTTGAGTGGAGTGGCCACAAGGCTATGTCTTTAGCCCAGATCAAAACATTATTTTACAAATCACTGGGTATATTAAGTGACATCTGATGCTCCTTACTTTCAGCATGAATTACTGGCAGCAATTGTACTCTAAGATAGGGAGAGAAATCTTGTCATCATCTTGCTTTAATACAATGTCCATTTCCAAATATTCACAGGTATTTCCTCTTTAAGTGCAAAAGTTTCCAGGTCACAAGGGATTTTGTTGTTGACAGAGTGAGGCTTCCATGGTGCTCTGTGTGCCCTTTCTGTTTTAAATCTAACTTGAGGATGAACTTTTAAATATACATTTTCTTCAAAACAGTTTTGTTTTCCAATGAGAATGCAGATGTTTGACTTACATACACAAACCCCAATGTGCACAATAGCAATGAAAGAGGAGAAAAAATAACAAATAAATCATATTTTCTATGAAGTATGGCTACAATAACTTGTAACTCAGTCACTAGGTAGGTTTTGAGACTTTTACATATGCAAACAAATATGTGATTTTATCAAATTTATACAGTCATGGAAGAAGATGAATGCTGAAATTATCTCATGTAAACAGGCATACAGTAACCTAAAAGTATTTATGACACTAACCCCCCAAAGTTCTATCATCCTGTTGACCAACTTCTACACTCTGGGAAATACAGTGTCCTTTCCCCTTCAATTACCTTTCAGACAGTGAAGTGGATAACCACGTTGCTCATTTCTTCAATGTGATGGTCAAAGCCTTCAACCAGATGTACACTTGAATACTGAATGTGCAGCCACCAAATATGACCGTCCACCCATAACAATTACACCAACCCTCACAATCACTATTCACACAGCTTACAACATGTATGAAACTTGATCCTGGGTCAACAGCAATATATAACTCCCCACCGGAACTTCTGAAAATGGTTACAAAATGTTTTGTCTTTCATGTTTCCATTGTAATTAATGACTCGGTCAAAGAATGTTGTGTTACTACCACCTGAAAGCAGTCCCTAATAATTTCTTTAGATAAAAAATGTATGTTCCACTATCATTAATAACTTTTTTCCTGTTACTTTACCATCCCCTCTCTTTAAAATTCTAGATTGATATGAACTTTATCAACATGTCCATCATTTTCCCGCATTAACTCAATATGTGATATTCAGTATGGTTTCATCTCAAACTGTGGTACTAGCCCTGGCCCACTGTGTGCTATAGATTGTACCCAAAATCAATTCATCAGCAGCCTAGATGACAGAGTAATCTACCCTGACCTGTCAAAGCTTTTGACCGTGCTACTTAATTTTCTAGAATATTGCAGAATGTTCAGATTTTTGCCTCATATAATTCGTTTTTTTCCGTATAAAATGTGTGGTTTTCTGGCATATCATTAAGGACTGAAGTCAATAAAGAATGGCAAACATTTGATTCCAGAATTCATATTTTTTTTTCAGAAAATGCAAGCTAATTCAAAATGTGTTATTCTGTCTACTTTCTAACTGTATAAGAGCAATATTTTAAATTGTCCCTGATCTTGGGCCTTTGTCTTCTCATTACCTTTTTCTTTGTCCAGAATTCTTGCAATAAGAGGTTGAGTGGTATGCTTTTGACACCGTTAACCATACAAAATGTCTTAAAGTTCTCTTATCCTATAGACTCACATCTGTTGCAAGCAGGTTATTTTACCAGCTACCTGGCTAATAAATTAAAATCTGTGAGATGGATCTGGATCAGCACTTACTATCTCATAGCAGACCTTGGGGTACCACAAGGTTTAGTTTTGGGTCCATTGTTATTTACAGTTTTTACACTGATATGGTTAATCACTGTCATGAGTCATTCCTTGTACACTATGTATATGGCTCCAACATGTATCCTGTCTGGTGTCATTTCTAAGCTATAAAAAGGTTTCCAGTTCTTGCAGTTCTGTTTCTCTTTAAAAGGCCTTCTCAGTGCCAATAAAGCTAGATCTAGCTTGTTTTCTCCTAAGCACTGTTTTGCAAAAAACCTAACACATCTTCAACACAGCAACGGAGAGGTAAAAGTCCCCTTGAAAAAATGCAATTGACGAGCTGACGATACTTGAGAAACATATTGCTAATATAATCACTCTCATTCAACAGAAACTGGTCAAACTACATACAACACAGACACTTTTCTAAATGCACAGACTGCCTATCTACTTTCTTTTTTTCTGCCAACTGTCACACAGAACATTGATGCAATACAACACTGTAATCAAACTTCAGTTTGTGTGATATGCACAAAGAGCTATGTACTAAAAAGGCCAGTGATCTTATACATAATATATGCTATGTTCTGCAAAGCTGTCACATGACCTATATCTTTTAATAAGGTTCCATATACATTGCATAACATATGCTTTTTATGGAGGGTGCATTTTGGCTGCTGTGCATACATGTAAATACCTGGCTATACCTTTGACTTCTGCTGTTGCACTAAAATAAAAAATGAATAAACCTTCCTCTGATATAGCAGTTATGAGAGTTGTACAAAGCACACTAATGGGTTAGTAACTCATATTATTAGAGCTTTTGTGGTCTGAGATAGGCAGAACATATATATTTTGTTGAATTTATCAGTACAATAAGCTGACATATAAGCTTATTCAGCTGGGGCAGCTAGTTCCACTCTGTTTTATCAAACTTACATTTGCTCAATAAATGCTGAGATGGATTCAGCATGCAGGAACACTAATAGGCCACAGCTTGTTAAAGGTGAAGCATAAAAGAAGATTAAGATAAATGGGTCTCTTTTTCTTCAAAATACTCGGTACCCATTTATATACAAAGATGCAGTTGGCAAATGTGATGCCGAATTACAGGTCCTGACAACCTTATATATGCGCATTTTGTGGTGCCAGGATTGGTGTCAGGTAAAAGAAATTAATTTTAAAATATAATAAATTTCTTTCTTTCTTAATTAAGAATGTGGGCACCTTTGTAAACTATGTTTGAACTCTTTTTTTTTAATCCAAAAAATATATGATTCTTAAGTCCTGGGAACATTTTAACTTTTCTCTTGTTTGTATTAAAGGATATGTAATGGCATGAAACACATGTGAAGTGTAACTACTGATGGTTTCTGAAAAAGTTCTTAAATGCTTGCATATCACAAAGGTACAAAAGAGTTGTTGTTGTTGTGTCTTTCGGCTTTTCCAGGTTAGGGGTCACCACAGCGGAACTCCGGTCCGCTAATGATTGGCAGTTGATTTTTACGTGCTGAGTTGCCAGCCCTAACGCACAACCTTCAATGAAGGTACGCCCATTCACGCATGTCTCCACGCAGAAGATGCTCTAGCTGAGAGTTGAACCGGTCAGCGTCTTACTGTGAAGTGACAATGCTACCGCAGCACCACCACCGCGGATCCAAGGTACAAAAGAGTGCAGTCAGGAAAAGCTGATTCACATAACATAGCTAAAGTGCACTTCAAAGCTTGTAGTCCTTACCATGTAAACATATTATTCCTGAGAAACTTACAGGAGGAAAATTGATTGTTACTTTTATTGTGGAAAAGTGAACATGTAAAACAATGTGATAGCATGATTTCTGCGAAAGGAAATAATGTACTGGATCATGGGAATCACAGCTGATGACCTGGATGTATATAAATATGTGAGATGGGCCTTTTTCTGCCTTGTTTTTGCATGAAAGATATTTAAGTGACCACTTCTCAGTAAGTTAATTATCTGCAATTTCTGCTTATCTTCTATTCATTACTTTTTGAAGTGTTCACAGCATGCTGAATATGTCTCAACATTTAGCAAGCAAACATAAACTGGATAAAACAACCAATACTTGGGGCTTTTGAGGAGACTGAGATACCTGAAGCAGTACATTGCTGCAGAGGAGTGTTTTTCTATGACCTAACTTCTCCTCCCTTGCATGCATTCACAGTGCCTAGGGCTGGATGAACACTAGAGGACATTGGCATATCATCCTGCCTCTGCAGCAACTCAACCAATGCTCCTATCACCCTAAGGACAATGTCATCTGCATGTCTCCATTATCGACTAGAGATTACTTGTACATCCCAATGCATGCTAACCTCAACAGAGAGAGTATGGTCATCCTTCCCTTGTCAATGTCATAGATTCCCTAGCTGCTCATTAAACCTTAATCACCAGGGCCATAGTGAGGGGTTTATGCTTATCACTGCCATTGTTCTGGCTCAAGAAATACAAATATTAAAGAATACAAACTTCCTATTAGTTATTGCTGACCATAAACTAGGAGAAGAAAAAAAGAGGGCTGCCAGTCTGTTAGGCAATGTCCTTCAGATCATCACAGAAAAAATGTATAACTAGTTAAATATGATTGTAGATAAATATGATTGTAAAGCACTAGCTCATATACCTGCATGACTTGGAGTTTATATGCCCAAATGAAGATGGGTCATTTTTTCTTATTTCTTTAACCAGGGAATAAACTTGCTGAAGCAATTCATGTGTCACTCATAGCAGGAAACCTTGACCTCACATTAGAACAACAAGAGATAGATTCGATGGAAAGAATATCATAATAAAGTACTAGGAATAATATTATAAAGCTGGAATTAGAGGAATCGGTAGATGCATGGAGACAAATGCAATAAGGGTATATGACTCACTTTTTCTTAGACCATTAATATACAAGACTGTAAGATAGACTATATGTCAATTATGGACTCTTATTTAGTGAGACTGATAGCTATAGAGATTCAAGGGAGTAGAATCTCAGATCAAGCAATGAACACTGCAATATTTTTAAACTGAAAAAGTACTGTTAGTGATTTCTGAGGTGACAGACTGTAATAACTATGGTGATCAGTTCATATATTTGATATCATGCATACTGTCTCTTAACCCAATCTTGCACTTCAAAACCATGGAAAAAAAGAAAGTACATGATGAAAAAGTTATAAAAATGATAGTACAAATCAGTATTATAATCCTCTACACTCTGAAATGTGTTAAATCACAAATCATTAGGTATACACTGCCAAGCTTTATACTTTGAAAAGTAGTTTATCCCATACCAATCATTTAAACTTAACTATAATTTCTTTTCAAATATGTTCAACTGCTAAAATTAAATATAATTTCTTTTAAAATGCATTCAGCAGCTAAACATGTCAGGAACATGGTTAATTTCTTTCCAAATATGTTCAACTGCTAAAGTTAAATATGATTTCTTTTAAAATACATTCATCTGCTAAATAGGAACATGATTAATTTCTTTTCAAATGTCTTCAATTGCTAAAATTAAATATAATTTCTTTTAAAATACATTCAGCTGCCCAAATATGTCAGGAACGTGGTTGGAAGTGGCTACATTTACAGTAATAGGAATGCTTGCAGAATTAACAAAGGGAATAAAAGGTTTAAATAATAAAATCTTTGATCTTGTTCTTTCAAAGGGAGTTTATAGCCCCTCTTCATCAACTGAATTTTTGAGTCAATAGATATTGCCTTGACACTGATGCCCAATTGCTGAAAACCATGCAGCTGTTCATTGTTATGAAAAGAGCTGCTAATGATTCTTAGTACATTCCCCATATCCCCTTGAACAAACTATAATGACCATTGCAACCAGCCCAACGATACAGTATCCTACGTACCAAGCTTTACCCAATACAGAACTCTAGTTTTACATACAAAGGTAGAAGATACAAGGTGTAAAGCAAAATACAAAAAATAAAACCAAAAGCAATGCCTCAAAGTATACCAAACATTTTAGTAAAAGCTAAACACTTTTCTGGTACAGTAATAGTTCAATATTTAAATGGTTGATTGAAATACTAAAGCTGTTTGAAGTATCTGAAATATCTGTAAAATTAATGCACTCAACTTTTAATACAATTCTTGGTATTCATCGCAGGAGTTATTTTTGGTTGCTCTTTTTCTTACTGTTTACATTGTATACTTTCTAACTTTTGCTTGCTGTTTTACATTTAATACATCAGTGGGAAGGTACAAGTTTGTTAACCTTTCTTTAAAAATTCATCAAAACAAGAGACGGTAATACAAAATTGCAAGGTGCTGTAAATATAATTGATTATGTACTACTATGTGAGTGGATACAAGAAGAACATGAAAAAAGACAAGTGCAGCTTCTAAATAGATTATTATTATATATTTTCCAGTTGCCACACATCACTCACATGGGAAAGACAAGTGCAGCTTCTAAATAGATTATTATTATATATTTTCCAGTTGCCACACATCACTCACATGGGTGATAAAAATTTAAACCAAAGTACCCATGCCAGGAAAGTAATTCCCAAGATACAGGAAATAATCACTTTAATTTGTTAAAAATAAAAATATGGTAATGCACATTTGTCTCACAGCACCTACAGACTTCATCAGCACCTCTCGCTGCAATCTACCACATTACATAAAATCAGCTAATACTTGTTGAACGTACTTAAAAACTGATCAAAGGTACAAGCCTTAAATGTCTGTCATGATCTACATGGACAATGTTAGCATTATGGTTTGTTATATTATTTAAATGAAATTCACAAATTTAAATGCTTACTGACATTCATCCACTATCAACTGATTTAATGTTATGTGACTTACTGTTTTAAAGATTCTGACAAGGTGTTTTTGAAAGCTGTTGTAAGATGAAAGCACTTAAATGGATTTTTATTATTAACAAATTAAAGTAATTATTTCCTTTATCTTGGGTCTATACTGGTATCAAAGAACTTTTAAACATTGAAGCATACATTTAAGATATTCTTTTGGGAACTTTTCAATTTTTTAGACTTTTCAAAAAAATAAATAAATAAAAAATTATGTTTTTGACTAGAATGAAATACCATTTTTTTTAGATGAAACAAATTATTCCTGTTTATTGTGATTGATACTGCAATGACATGTTCTATTCAGATCAAAGTAGTGTTATACCCAAGAAATACACTTTATGTAAATTATTGCTTACTTGGAAGACATTCATTATTGGCACCAAACTTAAAAATCACCAGCCAAAGGAAATAAAGCAACAAGAACACTAATTTAATCAGTACTTTCATTCCAAACATAAAACGGGAACTTCATCAGATTAAACATTCACTCATCATTTCCTCTTTAATACACTTGTCTACTGCCACCGTTGGACCAAAAAGTTAATTAAATGGATGCACCAATATTTCTTTTAATGTTTAATCTGATAACGTTTTTGTTTTATGTTTGGAATGAAAGCGCTCATTTAACAAGTGTTCTTGTGGCTTTACTTTCCTTGGTTGGTAATTTTTTTTTATGCTTGTTACCTTTGTATTTGGCTGTTTGGACAAATAGTTGGTTATTCATTATTGGCATTTTTTTGTTTTGTGTGTGCACATTTGCCTCCCTCCCTGCCTGCCAAACAATCATCACCCCCTTTTGGCCATCTGACCATTCATTCCCTCATCACAAAGGGTGAGATCCATCTATAGTTTGAATACTTCTTTCTTTATGCAGCAGTACAACAAGGAAGTCAGCATGCAATGGGCTGATCTTATTGGATGTCCCTCACTTCTTCAAGGGACTCTGCCAAATCAGACACAGAGAATGTGTTTTTTTCCTGTTTTCACTGAAGAAATCACACTTCACTATGTGTTCCCTGAGCACCAGCAACCCTCACTCACTCTGTACTCAGGGAGTGGTGTGTAGACCATACCCCTTCACTTTCCTCCCCCTTGGCCTGGCTCCTCAGGTGCTGGGGGCACTAACTGAACCCTGGTCATCTAGGTTATAGTTTGGCTTCATCTCTCTGTTCAACAAAACTAGGCTGAAAATAACTGATAAGTGAAATCAACATTAGATTTTAGCTGATAAAGGGCTATGTTGTAATTAATCACATTGGTTAGGTCAGGCTTTGTCAGCAGTGGGATTTTACCTAAGTGATTGCAAGTGATTTATGGATATCATGTGACATGAGAAATTATATATAACTTAGATAGTAATCAAAATAATAGGTGAATTTTCAGGGATAAGCCACTTAAACTAATGCCTACAATAAATTACTGTTGATTGTATTTAATATAATTAATTAAATAATAAAAATAATTATTTATAGGCAAATGAATTTAGCCCATGTCCAAATTTGAGAGCATGTTTGGCTGGAATAGTGCAGTCTTGAAAAGACTGTTTTAGTTTTCATATTTGGTATAAAAGTTTCAGCCAACTATTATCCGATATCAGTGTAATCTGAG
The DNA here is from genome assembly GCF_019279795.1 of Protopterus annectens. Taxonomy (NCBI): domain Eukaryota; kingdom Metazoa; phylum Chordata; order Ceratodontiformes; family Protopteridae; genus Protopterus; species Protopterus annectens. The sequence continues at coordinate 1,967,824,923 of NC_056731.1, forward strand.
ACCACTAGACTTTTTTCTTTTTCTATTTTTTACTTTTTCAATGTGAGATGGGGTGATTGAATAGTTCTACTATGAGCGAAGAAGATGAAAGATTTTTTTGTAGCTGTTGCAACTCCGTATAATCATTCTGCTTTGCAGCTGATTAGGTCTCCTGATTTATGTAATGGCTATAAAAGGTGGTGACAGACAATAGATCTCAGGAAGGCAATATTAATTTACTAGCTCAAGGTTTTGTTGAGGAAACTATACTCCATTCTCAGATTGGAAAGTGAGTGAGATTTCTCCTTCAGGGTGGGATTCTTTCTTTATTTATTATTTGATAACAAAGTAGGTGGGCTGCTCCAAAGATCATTTTCTGCCATGGCCCGGGCACATTGGCAGATAAATGCAGAAATACAATAAGAACTACAATGTAATAAAACAGCAATAAGTATAATATAAAGCTACTTGTTACCTTAAAAATGGTATGGATATAAATGTGGTGGACATTTTTGAAGATTACAATGGTGCAACAGCAATGATTAGCACATTTAAATGAAGTTTAGGAACAGACTGTTGGCTGTATTTCATGTGAGAAATTACCAGCAGGTTGAATTTGCATATGACTGTAATTTAGTTACTTAATTTTAATAGGTATGTGAGAGTTTACTATTATACTGAATTTGTATATGAGTGCAATTTATTCATTTAATTTTAGTATTTTGTTTTTTTTTTACATTTATCTGAGTGCAGTCAAACATGATAAATATTTTAGACCAGTTTTTAATACACATTTCACTGCTCTGAGGTTTACTTTGAGACTATTATAAATTCTGAGATATTGAGATTTTAAACATGACAGCGTGTATGCTGGAAGAATTACATCATTTTTGCCAATTTGTCCTTTCTCACGAGAAGGGGAGCTAGTGAGTTTGACACTTTTGTTTGAAATTATGTATAATAACTTCCTATGACCCTATACAATTGGATGGGTATCCGTAAATTCACCCTGGGGGTTATACCTGTGCCCCTCTTGAGCAGAGGCAATAGGTGATGGTCACGGCAACAAGGATAAAATTTGGCTAGGCTTGTAAGGGCATTTGGGCCATTAGCCTAGTAAATTCCTATGATCCATGATCCTAAAACAAAATATATTTTACTCTTATTTGGTGATGACATACCAGTCACAGTGCTATTGCATTTAAATCTGTGTTTTATTATGGTAAATGACTGGATTGTAAATCCTTGCATAATTTACTACTGTATTCTAATATAAACAATTGTGTTTTAGTTTTTAAAAAAGTGAATATTCATCATATTGGTAAATGCTAAAAAACTAAATCCTTCTGAAATTTCTTATTGTTCTTTGTGTGGTAATGTGAACAAAAGGGCTTTATTAAAAATTATTTTGATTTTATAGGTAAAAACTTAAAAAAAAACAAAAATGTAACCCCCATGTTCATGAAGATAATAGACAGTCCTATAAAGGGATTAGGTATAGAGCTGATTAGTAATGTCAACTGTTGTGACAGTCGCATGATTCATGTAAAGTAATCAAACTACACTAATGCTGTTCACCTATAAGGCAATTGTAACCATATTGTGGTCAAGCTTGGCATAAAATATTCCACATCAAGAGGATGCTTGGTACCCATTGCAAGTCTGTTTTACTAGGTGGGTACTAACAATTCCAAAAATGACACCTTAGTCTACTGCCTATATTAATGAGTCAGTCATCAACATTAATTCATACTTTAGACAGTCATTTCAGCTATCAAGTTATAAAAAGGAGAGACTGCAGTACTCGTTATTTGTCTGTAGTGGTCAAAGACAAACGGTACTGCATAGAAGCACTACACTTGGCCTGTTTTATTTGGTGAACATAGCAACCACTGTCAGTGGTGCCACTGCTTGAGTGCCTGTGGAATGTGTGCCACTGTGTGTGCCTGTGGAATGTGTACATATTCTATATCCTACACTGTCACAACCTGCTCAGTAGAGTGAGTGTCATGGCAGGTGCCCAGTAGATGGCTTAAGGAACATGAGAGCAGAACAGCATGCTGTGCAGGCCATGTTTTATACAGTCTACCATGGTCAAGGCCAATACTGATTCAGAAAGTAATATAATTCGCTGCCGCCATTTGTGGAGCACAGCCATATCTCTCAACTGTCCAAAATTGTGCAGAAAATCCCTGATTAAAGCTCCTGTGTTTGACATTCTTTGTAAATGTCTAATTTTCAAGTATGTCACCAAGGGATATAGTCAGTCAAAAACATATGACAAATACTATTGTTTAGAAAATGCTTGTTAATGTAATATCTGTTTTCTATTAAATTTTAAGTGAATTAGAGTAATAATTAAAATTGTCCCTGATTTTAGCCCCTTGATTCCCATTATATTTTGCTTTGTTCAGAATTCTAGATGGAAGAAGATAAGACTTGTGGCCACAACTCCTTGCCAGTTACGCTAATTGGAAGTATCTGGTATATCATCTTCTCCCATATATGAAAATGTAGCCATGCCATTATGTGTTAGGTGATGCTGTGGCAGTGTGATTCTGCATGGTCCCAGATGCCCCTGAAACTAATTTGGATATTTCAGTTTCATTTTGACATCTGGGCAAATGTAATGGTGATATAGTTGCTTTACTATGCTATATTGAAAAACAAACGCCATTGCTTGGTAATCAGGCAGTTTGCTGCATTTCGTTTTTCTGTCATTACATCCAATTTTTTGTACATTTAAGAAAATCTGTGATGTGGAACTCACAGGTCTTTGTGATGAGAAAATCAAGCTTTTTTCAATTTGGAAAAAGCAGAAATGGCCTTTCCGAATGAATTAAGTAACTATAAAGACTTTTGTTTTATGAAACTGAACAAAGGAGGGGGGTTGGCAATAATAAATAGTTTTCATTCTTAAAGCAAAAATGTTGGAAAATGTGTATAATGGAGAATTTTGCAGAACTGTTTCAATTAATGAGGTAAATGTATAAAAGAACTGATTATTTTATAGGTTGTTTGCAAATAAGTATATGTTAGATTTTTTAATGGTTCAGCATCCCAGCATCTCCTAAATATTTGGCATACCAAAGGTACATAAGAATGTTATCTATCCACCATTATGGCACATAATTTCAGCAACAGGGTCTAAAATAGAGTCCCTGGTAATTTTCAAAGATAAGCACCTAAAAGACATATATAAGGTGTTTACCCACATTATTAAGTATTCTTAGAATTTTCTAGATAGGATTAGGGACATCTTTATTTATTCATTTATTTATTTTAATTTTTAACATTTGTTTACCAAAAAAGTCTGCCTGAATATTTTTTCTGTTTTCAGCAGAGCCCTGGGAAGAAAGCATGTGTTATAATGAATGTTTAGTGGCCAGAGCTTATGTAAAAAATGCATTTGCAAATCATCATCATCATCATCATCATCATCTTCTACTTCATCATTGCCATCATCAAATCCCATTTTTCCCATCTTCTGCATGAGGTCAGGGTGTCATTTCAAGTGCCGCCGTCTCTTTTTATTCAATGCTATACTCCTACCTTCTTTGAGGCTCATGCCTGACTCTTACAAGTCTTCTCTCACAAAATTAATCCACCTCTTTGCTGGATATCCTCATTTCCTGGTGTTCCCTAGGAATCTGTCCTGGGATCCCTACTGTTTGGCATCTACTTCTCAGATGTCTAGGTAACGACAAAGGGCCTATGGCTGACCAAGTTTGCGGATGACTGTAAGTTGGGTATTGTCATTGACTCCATAAATTATGTTAACATACTGCAAGAGGGTCTCACAGCTGTGAATAATTGGTACCAAATTTATGGCCTTAAGTTAAATGCAAAAAAAAAGAAAAAAAGTATTATCATACCATTTGGCAAAAACATGGCCCCTGCCGATTACCACATCAACAGCAACCCCTTAAGCATACAACCTGCAGTGAGAGACCTGGGTACTCAGGTTGACAACAATCTCAGGTTCGACCATCATATAGCAGCAGTGGTCAAGAAAGCCTTTTACTTGATTTATCTCATAAGTAAAGGGATTGCATCCAGAAAAAAAGGAGGTTATTACCTCTCTGTACTCCTCCATTATTAGACCTATAATTGAGTATAATCCCCTATTTGGTATGTATCTCTCCAAACACTTGCACCAACTGGAAAGGCCACAGAAATATGTCACAAAGAGAATCCATGGCCTCCAACACCTGTCCTATGTGGACAGGCTCAAATCACTATCACATTACTTGGTATCATACAGATTGCTCAGAAGTGATCTGTGTCTCCCTACAAGGCAATATCGGACTCTGCCCTACTAGATGCTCCATATCCGTAAGTCTAACTCCTAGTGCATTACCCACTCAGTAGGACTAAATCTAATATGCAATGTCAACAAAAGCTGCTGGAGAGACAGGTTTGTCTCCCAGAGGCTGCCCGTCTCTGGAATAGACTTCCCATACATGTCAAACAGAGTACCTTGCTGACCCTCTTCAGCTGCAACATTGATGAGTGGATGGAAAACCACAAATTTGTCCCAGGGGTTCCATATTTGCCCCTCATTGACTGGGGTGACAGATGCTGACTGAGGTTTCTCTTTTGGGGATAAACTCTTCTCTTGACTAGGTTTGTAAGGGCTCCAGGGCCATTAGCCTAGTAACCTCCTATAATCCAATGATTGTATGATCCTCTTGCCTTCTTCCTGTCTGTCCTGAATCATCTTTACTAATATATTATAGTTTTATGTCCTTATTAAGGAAAACTGTCCAATGGGACTACCTGCTGGCCACCTGTACTGAGAATCATCACCCATAGTTCATTAATGGTTGCCCCAGTTACAGCTCATGACAACAACTAAATGCTGCTGACACTTCAGTTACTCAATATCTATATGGCTGTGGGTATATTCTTGTTTTAAAAGATGGATCATTTTCTCTGGTAATATGGCTGGTTGTTCTGTTTAGATTTGGCACTGGCTGTTATTTCATTGACAGCATGTCTGTGTATGTAGTATGTGTGTGAGAGTACACACACACACACACACACACACACACACACACACACACACACACACACACACACACACACACACACACCTGTTTGCTAATGTAGTCCATCACCAGTATGAGCACTGGGCTGAGTGGTGAACCCTGATGCACACCAACTCCAGCTGGGAACCCCTCTGTGAGGCCAAACACTGTTCATACTTGAGTCATTGGGTACGTACACGTGGCCTGCACTAATTCTACCAATGTTTCTGGGATTTTGAACCACAACAGGACTGCTCAAATCAGTTTTCTTGAGATCTTGTCAAATGCTTTCTCCAAGTCTAGGAATGCTCAGCTGGCCTCTTTCCCTCATACCTAGCTTCTTCTCAGCTATCTGTCTCACTGCAATCATTGGGTCAGTTGTGCACCATCCTGATATGAATCCAAACTGCTCATCTCCTATCTCACTTCCTACTGCTCTGCATATTCATTCATAAATCACGCTCTCCAGAACTTTCATGTAGTATGATAAGAGTTTGACACCTCTATGCTGTCCATAGTTGTCAATGTCCTCTTTGTTCTTGAACACTGGCACTAGTATGCTTATTCTTCTGTCATCTGGGATATGTCTTTCTCTCCATAATGCTATGAGTACCCTCAGGAGCCATTTCTCTCCTATCTCACCCAACATCTTTATCATATCCACTGTGACCTCATCTGAACCTGCTGCTTTCCCTAACTTCATTTTTCTTAATGTTGTTATTTCTTCTAGGGTGGACATCTCCTCCTTTTTCTTTGTAGCTTGTGTCTGAAAGACAGTACAGCTTTTGTGGGGTTTTATTCATTCAGAAGCTGCTGGATGTACTCCTTCCATCTGGTTTTGATGTCTATTAACTGGTAGCAGGTTGTTGCAGGCATCCCTTATGAAGTGTGTTTGATTATCTCCTTTATTTTTTCTATATTTGTCTAGCAATCTGATACAATTTCTTTGTGTCATCTAGTGAGGCACTTTCAAGAAGCTGGTAGAGTGCCTCTGATGTCTTGTTCTTTGCTATTTCAACTCCACTCTTAGCCTCTTTGTTAGCCAGTCAGTATTCCTTCCTAACCTGGTCCATCTTTTCTATATCCCACTTTTTCCTGCACTCCTTCTGTATTTTGATGACTTCCTGGACTTCTGCATTCCACCACCAGCTTTCCTTATGTACCTTATTTCCATACCTGACTCGGCCGCATATCTATTCTGTAGTCCTAACACATGCTGTTTCGAGGTGCTGCCATTCTTCTTCAGCTCCGCCTTTCCTCTTCTTCTTGATATATACTACAGTCCTGAGTAATGCCTTGAACTGCTGTGCCTTCTTCTCAATCAACTTCCAGGTCATCAGCCTCGTCTATGTTTACCTTAGAGCCTTCTCTGATTACTACTTGCAGCTGATTGTGACAACCAGGGTTTTATGCCGGGGGGGGGGTTGACTGTTTCAATACAGATGTCCTTTCAATCACTGATTCTACCCCACTGCCCTTTTCATACTAAAAAAATATCTACCTGAGTTGCATGTTGGTCACTCTTATATGTGGTCTTCAGACTGTCTGTCTTACTGAACCATGTGTTGGCCACTGTCAAGCCATTTGCCAGACAGAAGTCTAGAATGGCCTCTCCTTCTTTATTCTTGTTGCCCAGCCATGTGGACCCATGCAGTCCTCATATCTTAGTCTGTTTGTGCCTCTACGTGCATTCAGGTCACCCCTTATAAACACTGATTCATGTTGCCCTGTTTTATCTAGTAGGTCCTGCAACTGCTGTCTGGATGCACTCTTTTATTCACTATCACAACCCAGATGTGGGGCATAGGCCAAGATTATGAATACTGCCTTGTCATTACACTGTAGTCTGATTGCCATGAGGCTGTAACTAATTCTGACATCCTTCACTGCCTTTTGAGGCTCTCCTTCACTACAATTCACACCAATTTTGAGTTTGTCTTTTTCCTGAATGGTAAACTCAAGAGCCCAAGTCAAGTGGCTTTTCTATATTGCCCATCCATCTTGTCTGCTGGATACATAGGATGTCCATCCTCCTCTTTATCCCTGTGTCATCCACTTCCAAGTTGCATCCTGTCAGTCAACCTACTTTGAGAGTAGCAGTTCTTAGTTCATGTTTGGCAGGTTGATTTTATGTTCAGCTTTTGCTCAACAGAGCTATCACAGGTAACCCAAGCTGGGCAACTGAACACTGGCTGGCCAGTAGCTTATTGTTCCAGGACTGTTCGGCTTTATGGAGGGCAAACACTGGCCAACAGGGGCACACCCACCCATCCTACTGTTAGTATGTGTCTCTGGCATAGGTCAGAGTAGGCCAGGTCCTAAACTCACTTATCACTGGATAATATTGATGCCCATTTGGCAACATTAGTCAGGTTGACCAAATTACCTAGAGCCATATTTTACACTATCAATTGGTTAGCTCTTATTTGCTGAATCCCATAAAAAAGAGGAATAGAATAGTTTTGCAGGACTTTAAACTTTGTTGAGAATGTGCCTTCAGATGACATTAATAGGTTAACTAACATGAGGGGTCTGATTTTAACAAATAATTATTTTAGTTTTGAAGGTGATTTGTTTAAGCCAGTTAGGGGGTGGTAATAAGAGCTTCATGGTTCCCATGCATTTTCAAATTTAGTGTTATGTTTCTGGAAATTGAGAGTAGTATTAAAATTGAAGGAGTTAGACAAGATTCAATTTTATGTGAAATTCTTAGATTTTTTTTATTATGACTGGCTAGGGACAGAAAATGAATTAAGGGGATTTTTGATCAGCTTAATCATATTATGGATTATTTGAAATTATCTTATACTGTCTTTATCTCTGCAGTGAATTATTTGGACATAAGTCTATTTAAAATGGAAGATTTCAGTAGATTTGGGACACTATATGTCATAACCTTATGCAGTCATTTATACTATAGAAGCTGCAAGCCCATTTTTTCATAAGAGACATTTTCTAAAAGGGCAGTTGGTTAGATTATCGAAGGCTATTTCAGAAGATATATTTTTGAATCTTTAGTGGAAAATTTGCTTAGCATGTCATAGGACAGGGATTATCCATATGAGTTATTGTCAGTGTTTTCTTAGGAAGTGAGTGACAACAGGTATTCAAAATATCCCTTGATTCTGAAATCTGATTTTTTGATTAATAAGAACCAACCAAATGTTTCATCAATAAACAATAATAATTGTAATGGAGTAATGGGTTTGGTCCATATCACAGTAGTGCTGAAATAAAATAAATATCAAATAATAACTGGAACTTGCCTTTAGATCTGAATTGTTATTACAAAAAGGTGGTATTGAGCAAGTAACAGCTACAGGTTCTCTGGTTTGATTCTTGGCTGGGGTGCCTTCTGTGTCGTGTCTGCATGTCCTCCCATTTTACAAAGATGTGTCTGGCATTTCTTCCTGCTCTGCTGAAAATTGTCTTTTGTTCCAAGTTATTCTAGTTTCCTGGTTAAATGTTTAAAAATAACAGGCATTTGAATTTCAGACTTCATATTCTTCAGAAAGTACATGATAACACAAAACTGTTCTAGCGTCAGACTAGTTTCCTGGTTAAATGTTTAAAAATAACAGGCATTTGAATTTCAGACTTCATATTCTTCAGAAAGTACATGGTAACACAAAACTGTTCTAACAGTTGTCTAAGTTTCTAACATGGATATTTGAAATTTGTCCCTATTTTTGGGACTGTATTCCCCCATTATTGGCTTTGTCCAGGCATTTTGTGCTAAGGTTGAGAGTTATCTATGGTGAGAACTGAATTCATTGAATATTTGGGGGCTGTACCCCCCCCCCCATTATTGGCTTTGTCCACATGTTTTTGCTAAGAGGTTGGGAGCTATAGTGAGAACTGAATTCACTGAATATGTTTGGGGGCTGTATTCCCCCCATTATTGGCTTTGTTCGGGTGTTTTGTGCCAAGAGGTTGACAGCTATGGTGAGAACTGAATTCACTAAATGGTAGCCATTTAAGTTCGTCTTCCTCTCTTTCACAAAACAGCTGATTTGGCATAGTGGCATGTTTCTCTGACTGTTTTGCACAGGGTCCCCTGGGTTAAAGACGTGGCAGTGAAATCTATGGTGATAACACAGTATTTTATTCTAGCAACTTTCCAACATTATACAAGCAATGTTTAAAATGTGTCCCTGGTTTCTGGGCTTTTGCCCCCCCCCCCAATAAATTTCGGCTTTTTCCAGATTTCTTGTGCTGCAAAGTTCAGATATACAACTACGTGTCGAGTAGATTTTACAAGGAGCTGAGAGCTGCAGGGGAACAAAACTTTAGTGCTGCTTATTCTGAGTCTGCCTGTATTGTTAATAGCACAACAGGTAGTGTACTTGCTTTTGATGCAGAAGGCTGTGGGTTCTACTCCCACAGTAGATAGATGCATTGCTGATACTGTACTGTGTTGTAAAGTGGGTGGATGCTGCAGTCCTTTTTGGCAAAGATACCTAGAGTAGTAACTAAGAACCTGTTATCAGTTTGCCATACAGTCCCTATTGCGGTATTACTAGCTTATCATTTTTTAATGCATGCAACATAGGCAATGTATTCCTCAAGGGCAACAGGCACTTTATTTGTAGATGAATAAACAATGACATATAAAGTTGTTTGCTAGCAGCAACCTCTTCATTGTTACAGATTTCTTTAATGTGGAATTATTTAGATGACTTTTACTACTTCAGAGATTGTGCATATTTACTGATACTGGTGGACTGTAGAAGGTTGAGTAGACTTTTATGATGGAAATGTTCTGAATTGAGTAGTTTTGTCATTGGTGCATGCATTTTGTTTCATTGTTTACTGGAAAAATGTTCAAAACAATAAATTTAAAATGCCGTCTAACAACTGTACTGTATTGTACAAGGAATATAATTTAGTACAATCAGGAAGGTGTATCAAAGAGCACATGTATGTTTCATGTGCAAGGGGCCTATGATTTGAAAACAGCCCAAAGTTAATCTTTATCTGCTACTGGCAAAATGTATTTTCTTTGAATGTGGGTTTCAATGCTGTTTAATTGAATGTGAGTTTCCAGGGCAGAGAAGTTTTTAATGCTAAGCCTGTTTTCATTGTGAGACTGCATTGCTTTGTTTAGCAGATGTTTTAGTGTTTGTGCTGTAAAATGCAAAATAAAACTTTCAAATAAAATCCAAATCATCATAGATGTAAAGCAGTATGCACATTAGTGTTTGTGTTAAATAGAGTGAAATAGCCAAGTAATGGATCATTGGAATGGCTGCAGGGGGAAGGGCTCCATTCGACCATGATTTTGTGAGGGGGAAGGGCGGCAAACTCAAAGACAGCCTCAGCTGAACTATACCACCCAACTGTCCAGATTTTCACAGAATTAATAGATTTTTGCTTCTTATTTTTGGTGTGTTCCTCATAAAATGTGTGGTTTTCTGGAAAATCATTTAGGAAATAAGTCACTAAATAATGACACACTGAGTTTCAGACTTCATAACCTTCAGAAAAATGCATGCTAAAGTAAGACCTGTCATTCTATCAACTGTCTCAGTTTATACAAGAGCAATTTTTAGTACTGTTTATATGTTCCCCCAATATATTTGGCCTTGTCCAGATTTATTGCATTAACAGGTTGAGAGGTACATGCAAATAAATTGCTTTATAGAATTAGGCATAGCCAAACCTCTCAACTGTCCACGAATTTGGCTCAAAATGTTGCTCTTCCCCTAATAATCCCTTCGCAAAATAGCAATTTTTGGAAGAAAACATGGAGGGTTTACAATTAAGAAATAACTGTAATAATCAGAGTTATAGATTACTTTTATTTCAGAAATGCATGTAGATTCTTTTATTTTGTCAGCTGCTCAAGTTAGCAGTACTAATATTAAAAAAGTGTCCCTTCTTTGACAGGTTCCCAGCTGTATTGTGTGGCTATTTTATATTTTTGCGTCACATTTTTGGTCTATTTTTCATAAAATTGTGTTTTTTTGGCAAATTAGTGGTAAATCATTAAAGACTGAAGTTAGAAAATAACGACAGACATTTGAGTTTCATATTTCATATCCTTCAGAAAATTCATACTAATGCAAGACCTACTATTCTATTATCTTTCTAAGTTTATAAGAGCAATATTTAAAGAATTGTTCTTATTTTTGGGCCTTTGTCCCACTTCTATGTATGGCTTTGCACAGATTTCTTGCTCTGAGGGTGAGAGGTATGACAAATGTGTCAGGGCCATCACCGTCAGCCAGAGACATTTCAAATTGTGACATACTTGTTGCACCCCACTCCCCCATGTAGTGACTCTGGATATATTCAAGCAAGGCAAGGAGCAGTTATGCAGTGTAAATGTGCAGGATATCCCCCCATCCAAGGTAGATACAAGTACTACAGTGGCTTTTCATCTGTTCTTGATTTTACAGAATGGTCTGTTTTCTGTCATATTTTTGTACTGCTGATTTATGCTTATTACTCACAGTGCCTGTTGCTCTGTGTTTTAAGTAGCAATGCTTTAATGACCATCAGGTAAGCTTGTCTGAGATCATAACATGCAAGTAAGCTTTAATAAGCATACTGTTAAAGAATTGCCAACATTGAAGCCTTTCTGTTGTTGCCATGCTGAGAATACTTAACTAGATAATGTATAAGCGTTGGGCATTGAAATGCATATGACAGCATTTGTAATAATGGACAGGATTACATTATTTTAAGAAGCTCAATACACTTATTGGAGACTTGCAGTGATCTCTGGGGGCTTTACCCATAAACTAAACAGAATGCCATTCATGTGGGGTCCATAACCTGTACAGTAATCCTTTAAGCAATGTATCTTGAGCTTGTTTCTTGTTTGCTTTTCATTTTTACTTTGATCATGTTTTCCCCATGAAACAAGTAGATCGTTGTCAGGCAGCAGGTCTTTTTTGGATAAGAAACATTTTTACAAGTGGAGGCATCACAGAGATTGCTATTTTCAGCATGTTACTTGGTACTTTAATAAAGCTGAATATACATTATAATTAGAACTGCAGTGCAAGGAGAAGCGGTTTGAGTTGAGTGCTGCTTGTTTTTCTTATACTTGATTTTGACTGGCATTCCAGTAATGTATTTAAAAAGTCATTTATTTTTTCATGCCTCACAACCTTTTTGTTTCCATCTAGATATTAAGTAAGCTGTCATGCAGCCAATGCATTTAAATATTTTTATTTTTTACACTTCATTTGTCTTGATTGGACTCTCATAATGAGGGTTTGGCACCCATGGCAGCATATTTAATTAAAGTTAGTTTTTGTGGTTTTGAGCATAGCTCCTCCCCTTTCTAGTTGGTCACACCCCTTCCCATTGACCCCACCCATTCAGCTATCTCCTGCAGCCCCCCTTTGATTTGAAGTCACCAGCCACCACTGTTGAGCGTGCGTGTGTATATAAGAACAATACATATGTTAAAATTATCTTTGAGAGAGGAAATGAACTACTGAAAGGTTTGGATAGAAGGAAATATGAACACTCTTGTAGTATAGTTTAAAAAGAAGAAATATTGTGCTTTATAACCCTTCAAATGTTTGCAAGGAATTTAAAAACATTTTTAACTGTTTATATTAGAAAAGGCAGAAAGATGTTCAAGGGATTGTTAGTGGTAAAGCACATTCATTTATAAGGAATTGTTATAGCAAATTAAATTGAATGCAGCTAACTCATGAGATTTAAATGAAAGCATTGACTAGTGGATGGCACATGGTGCAGAGGATAGTGTTGTTGCCTCACAGTATGAGGTTTCCCAGTTCAATTATCAACTAGTATGCCTTCTGTGTGGAGTCTGCATACCTTCCCTTTGCCACATAGGTTTTCTCTGGGTGATCCATTTTCTCCCCACATTCCAAAGACACGCAGTAGGCAGATTGGACACTCTAAATTGACCATAGGTGTGAATGTGCATGCGAGGATGCGGTGAGGAAGAACAGCCACGGCATGGCTAGCCACCCTGTGGTGTAAACCTTGGCTCTAGATGATTGACAATGTTAAAGTGACACCCTGACCCCATGTATAAAAATTGAAAAAAAAGGGTTGTGGATGGATGGATTATTTTTGACTAACATCTTAAATATGATGGCAGCAAAGCTTTATATTTTGTTGCATATTAGTATTTTTAGCTAAACACAATTGTTAGTTTTTTTATAATAATTTAAGATTATGTATATATTTTTACATATGTTTAATATGGAGTATAGTCACACAACTAACGGATTTATGGTTCCAGGATTTCTTACTATTATATAAAGGAGGAGTCTTGTAGAAATGATTATTCTTATAAAGTCTATTTAAGGTGGGCAATAGTACTTAAACATTTTTTTTGTATTTATGTTATTAGTTTCTCTTAATAACACTGTCTGAATACTGTTCATTTTGGTTAATGTTTTTGTATTTACCATATTTTGTTTTTCCTTTTGTCTGCAGCTGGACACCCATAATTTTCAACCCTGTAATCCACAGTGCAGCCTATAATTCACACATCTGTGAACAACAGACTGTGCTGAAGAAGCCATTTGCACACAACTGAACCATTGTGTACATAATTGTACCTTTGCTCACTGGATCCTTTGTAAATTATGCTGGGGTCTCATATAAGCTTCTGATTGCTAACTATCACTGCACAATTGTTAACCATGTTTTGAATAGTTTCCAAAAATAATTTCTTTCATCTTAAAAAAGGCCATGAGTTTACAAGAGCTAAAGGAGTCAATATCTTGGAAGATGTTCAGGCATATCTCTCAACCTGGAAACATCAAAAATCTGGACAAAGGTCCATGAAAAATAATTACAAATCTGTACATTGATTAACATACAATTTTCATAGACAATTATGCAACCTCACCCACTCCAATGGAATTGTGGGTTACACTTTCAAATGCAAACTGAAGAATGGGTAAACAAAATATGGTCCCCCAGACCCTGTAGTAAATGGTAACCACTTTTTTTGAAATGTGTAGCAATGATGTTCACTGGGATGGGAGAAGATGATAAAACTTAGGATTCTGTTTTTGGTGACTTGCAGTATGTGGGTTTTGTGGTAAAAGTAGGGCATTTACTGGTAGGCAATATTCTAATCTACCAAAAGAATATTATAGTTTGCTTGGACCTCCAAAAGACATTCTCCATGGCCTACTGAGCAGTGGTATAGCTAGGGTTTGTGCCGCTTGGGTCTGTATTTGAGTTTGCCCCCCCCTCATAAAATCATGGTCATATGGGCCCTCCATACACAGCCCCCCCCCTGCAGCCATTCCAATATCCCATTACTTGGCTATTTCATCTCATTTAACATTGACACTAATGTGCATGCAGCTTTACTTCTACAATGATTATTTAGATTTCATTTAAACTTTCATTTTACATTTTATAGCACAAACACTAATAGACATCTGCTAAACAAAGCAATACAGTCTCATAATGAAAATAGACTTAGCATTAAAACTTCTCTGTCCTTGAAAGTCACATTCATTGAAACAGCACTGAAATCCACATTCAAAGAAAATGCATCTGGCCAATGGCAGATAAAGATTACCTTTGGGTTGTTTTCAAATCATAGGCCCATTGCACACAAAACATACATGCATTCTTTGATACACCTTCCTGGCTATATTAAATTATATTCCTTATATACTACAGCACACTTGTTAGAGTGAGTTTTAAATTTATTGTTTTGAACATTTTTCCAGTAAACAAAATGCCTGAACCAATAATGACAAAACTGTCCAGTCAGAACATTTCCATCATAAAGTCTACTCAAACTTCTACAATCCACCAGTATCAGTGAATATGCACAATCCCTGCAGAAGTAAAAGTCATCCAAATAATTCCACATTAAAGAGATCTGTAAATAATGAAGAGGTTGCTGCTAGTTAACGACTTTATATTTCAGTGTTTCATCTACAAATAAAGTGTCTGTTGGCTTTGAGGAATAAATTCCTATGTTACATTAAAAATGATAAGCCAGTAATATTGCAATAGGGAATGGATGGCAAACTGATAACAGGTTCATAGTTACTATGTATCTCCACCAAAGAGGACATTCTCAGGACTGCAGCATCCACCCCCTTTAAAAGTACAACACAATACAGTATAAGCAATCCATCTGCATACTCTGGGAGTGGAACCCACAAACTTCTGCATTAAAAGCAAGCATTCTACCTGCTGTGCTACTAACAACAAACACAAAATGACTTGGCAGAAACAACACTTAATTTCTCTCCTGAGAAGAACTATGCAGCACAAAAAATCTGGAAAAAGCCAACATTTATTGGGGGGGGGGGGGCAAAGGCCCAAAACCAGGGACACATTTTAAACACTGCTTGCATAATCTTAGAAAAGTTGCTGAAATAAAATGTTTTGTGTTACCATGCATTTCCTGAAAAGATAGGAAGACTGAAACTTAAATAGCTATAATTATTTAGTAAATTCAGTTCTCACTGATTTGCCAGAAAACCACAAATTTAACAGACCACAAGTATGAGCCAAAATCACAAGTGGTGATGATGTGGGTAGAGAATTTATACTCTTGCTACAGGGTTTAAGTCTGAGTAACTCTAACTACCAGTTATACCTAACTGGGGTGTTTTCAGCCCCCCACACACACACACACTAATTGAATGGCATGGCAGCAGACAGAAAGATAGACACACCTACCCCTTAATTGAATGGCATGACAGCAGTTAGAAAAACACACACCCATCCACCCCTTAATTGAATTGCATGGCAGCAGAGAAAAAAACAGACACACCTACCCACCCTTTAATTGAATGGCATGGCAGCTATTAGAAAAACACACACTCACCCACCCACCTCTTAATTGAATGGCATGGCAGCAGAGAGAAAAACAGACACCTACCCACCTCTTAATTGAAAATTAGAAAAAAACACACACACACACACACACACACACACACACACACACACACACACACACACACACACACACACACACACACACACATCCACCCCTTAATTGAATGGCATGGCAGCTATTAGAAAAACACACACCCACCTACCCCTTAATTGAATGGCATGGCAGCAGTTAGAAAAAGACACACACACCCACCCTTTAATTGAATTGCATGGCAGCAGAGAGAAAAACAGACACATCCCTACACACATACACACTTGTGCACTGAATGGCAGCAAGTAATTGAAAACTGGCAGTAATTAGAAAACAGACACATCCACGCTTTAATTGAATTATGTTAAATTTAATGGCAGTAATAAGAAGAAGCAGAATGAATGAGCAGGGCAGTGCGTTCTGAATTTCAGTATACACACACTATGACAGCAGTAGTTTACAAATGGCAGCAATAAGAAGCAAATTCACAGCATTGCAAAACTAAATGGCTGCAATTAACTATGGCTCATTTACAAATGAATGAGCACAGCAGCACTATGCACACGCAGTCACACACACTATAAACTATGTTGAAGGAATACGATATCCTAGGCAGAACTATACAGCAACAGAACCTCACATGCACTCTCCGTCTGAACTGTGGCACTATGCACTTCAAAAAGGACTGAACCAGCAGCAGCAATAAGAAGAAAGCGCACTTCAGAACGGACTGAACCAACAGCTGCAATAAGAAGAAAGCGCACTTCAGAATGGCCTGAACCAGCAGCAGCAATAAGAAGAAAGTACACTTCAGAATGGACTGAACCAACAGCAGCAATAAGAAGAAAGTGCACTTCAGAATGGATTGAAGCAGCAGCAGCAATAAGAAAAAAAACACACTTCAGAATGGCCTGAACCAGCAGCAGCAATAAGAAGAAAGCGCACTTCAGAATGGACTGAACCAACAGCAGCAATAAGAAGAAAGCGCACTTCAGAATGGACTGAACCAGCAGCAGCAATAAGAAGAAAGCGCACTTCAGAATGGCCTGAACCAGCAGCAGCAATAAGAAGAAAGTGCACTTCAGAATGGCCTGAACCAGCAGCAGCAATAAGAAGAAAGTGCACTTCAGAATGGATTGAAGCAGCAGCAGCAATAAGAAGAAAGTGCACTTCAGAACGGACTGAACCAACAGCAGCAATAAGAAAAAAAACACACTTCAGAACGGACTGAATCAGCAGCAGCAATAAGAAGAAAGCGCACTTCAGAATGGCCTGAACCAGCAGCAGCAATAAGAAGAAAGTGCACTTCAGAATGGCCTGAACCAGCAGCAGCAATAAGAAGAAAGTGCACTTCAGAATGGATTGAACCAACAGCAGCAATAAGAAGACACTTAAACGTACTTGCTTATAAAAGTTTTATTTTGTATTAAAGTGCCGCCATCTCCGATCTGTATACATTGCTGTAATGTTGTATTAAAGTGCCGCCATCTCCGGTCTGTATACATTGCTGTAATGTTGTATTAAAGTGCCACCATTTCCGATCTGTATACATTGCTGTAATGTTGTATTAAAGTGCCGCCCTCTCCCTTACACATTGCTGTATGGAAATAAACAGTCAGAGAGTAGTACATACCCCCTCCAAATTCCAAAAGGCTGGCAGTCTGCTGATGAAGCTGATGTCATTATGCACGCCCCCTGTGTGTGATGACATCATCAAAACATCTTTTTGAAATTTAACCTGGGAAATTCAGAAATTAAAGGGACTACTCGGGAATGTGTGGCACCCCATTATTTTCACCTCAAAACTGGTAAATACTGAGGAATTCAGTAGGATACAGATAATCAAACTAGAGGAAGTTGCCTCCAGAAAGAGACCAGTCACCACTGGAGTCCCCCAGGGTTCTGTGCTGGGAACTCTCTTGTTTAGTATCTACTTTTCTGAAGTAAAAGCCAATACCAAAATTCTCTGGCTGACTAAGTTTGCAGATGAATGCAAGCTAGGAGGAGTCACTGAATCCTCATATGACTTAGCCATCCTGCAGGAAGGTTTGTCTCAAATAAATAACTGGTATCAGAATCATGGTTTGAAACTAAATGTCCAAAAATGCATTACTATATGGTTTGAGAAGTAATCTACCCTAGGGAACTACTACACTAACAATATGCTCCTAAAGGTTGACCCAGTTGTTCTGGATTTGGGAACTTATGTGGACAGTGACCTAACTTTTGACCACAGAGTCTATAACAGAAGCTCCCATTAAAAAAAGAATACTTGGTAGAGCATATGAAATATTGCATGATAGCTATAAGGATCAATCAGAGGAGCTTAGAAAGGATTGGGAAGAGAGATTGGATAAGTAATTCACAAAGAAACAATGGAAAGGTATATGTATGTCTCCCAAATATACAACAGAATTTAGAAGATTTAGGACTTTTGCCTGGAAATGTTTACATAGATATTTTTATACCCCAAGTAGACTCCAGAGAGATTTTCCTCAAGCAGACAACAAATATTGGAGGTGTGAAGGGGAAGAAAGAGATAATTGGGAACATATTTTCTGGGAGTGCGGTGAGTTGGCAAACTTTAAGGATTCCCTTTGGGATGTACTGTCAGAGATGCAGGGTGGGCAGATTGGTCTGATCAGGGAGATGATTTTTCTGAGCTATGATACACAATCAGAATTGTCTAGACATTGTAAGGCCTTGTTGCATCTAATAATGCTGGCTGCCAAAAAAAACAATTATAGAAAATAGAAATCAAACTATAAACCAACTATACTTGAAGTAGTGAATATAGTAACATTGATAAACCAACTGGAATTGAGATCTTTTGAAAAGAGTAGGAGCAGACTAGATAGGAAAAATGTGAATTATGAGAATGATACATACAAGGGAGGAATGAGGCCTAAAAGGCAGCAGGACTTAAATGTGCTATGTAATGTTTGAGTGAGAAATATTGGATAGATTATAAGGGATGATTAATATTTGCAACTGGGAGTGTGCCAGTGTGGTTTGTGATGCAAATGTTTGCAACTTGGTTCATAGGTTCATAGGTTGGTACTAGACTATCAGCCCTAGGGCCTATACAAGCCTAGCCATAACAATTCCCTGGCCATTTCTTCCCACACTATTTACTTCCCTGGACCCCTGTCTAGCAGGGTGACTGACGTGATCCCAGGGGTGAATTTTCTTTCTCCCATCCAATCATCAAGGTTCCTTTTGAAGAGGGCCAAAGAGATGTATGGGCAGTCTATTCCAGAGTCTGGGGAGTGTCTGGGTCAGGAACCTATTCCTCCAGCATGTTTTGCTTATTGTGATGACAAGGTTTAGATCCCTGGAGTGTGTGGCTCTGAGGGATTGGGATTTTTTAAGTGTAGCATGTCCAACAGCTCTAGGTTTGATATGGCCTTGTATGTTAAGCAGAAATCGCCTCGGAGTAGACGATATGCGAAAAAGTATAGCTGGAATTTTGTAAGGTGGTCAGCATAGGGCATCTGCTTTAGGCCTGTGATTCTTTTAGTGAGGTATTTCTGCGGCCTTTCCAGTAGTTGCAGATGTCATGACAGGTACATACCAAATGGGGCACTGTATTCTATAATGGGTCTAATGAGTACAGTGGGACAATGACCTCCTTTTTTCTGGATGAAAAGCCCTTAGTGATTAGATGTGCCACATAAAAGGTTTCCTGACTGTTGTGGCGATGTGGTTATTGAAGGTAAGACCACTGTCCACTTGTGTCCCTAAGTCTCTTATCACACTTTCAGTGTTTAGTGTACTGCCACCTATGTGGTAATTCACAGGTACATGTTTTTCCCCAAAGGGGATAACTATACATTTCTTGGCATTGAGCTTGAGCTCATGGCTCTGGCACCAAGTATCTCTTTCTGTAAGGCCCTTTTGTAGAGTATCCACATCATTTGGGGATTCAATAATGGCTCCCAGTTTGAAGTCATCTGCGAACTTTGTTAGCCAGAGTCCCTTAGTGTTGGCCTGTACTTCAGAGAAGTAGATGCCAAACAAGAGAGGTCCCAGGACTGAACCCTGAGGTAATCCACTTGTCACTTGTCTGGAGCTGGATTTGGAGTCAGCTCCTTTTACAGTGTGGGCTCTGTCAGTAAGCCAGTTGGCATCCCATCGAGTGACATAGGGATTAATGCCCAGCTTAGTAAGTTTATCTATGATTCCAGAGTGGGGGATGGTGTCAAAGGCCTTGGTGAGGTCCAGATAGGCTGTGTGAACTGCCTTACCCTCGTCCACGGCTCTGGAGACTGATTTAAAGAAGTCAATCAGGTTCAGGAGACAAGATCAGCCCTTCATGAACCCAAACTGGGTGGGGCCCAGTGTTTTAAGGTTGCCATTGCCTTTGTTTATAAGTTCCATGATAATACATTCCATGGCCTTGCAGATCAGGCTCGTCAGACTGATGGGGCGGTAGTTCCTGGGATCCAAGGTGGATCCCCCTTGTGGAGTGGGATAACTGTAGCTGTGCACCACTCAGTGGGCATGAAGCCTGAGGTGAGGGTATGATTAAACATGACACTTAGGTGAGGTGCCAGTTCATTTTGTAGTTCATGTAGTACACAGCCTGGGATGTCATCTGGTCCCATGGATGCTGTATTCCTAGCTTTGGAGAGTGCGTTTTTTACCTGTGTGGCCGTTATTACTGGAATTTGGCAATCTTCCGGTATTCAGATGGGCCATTTAGGGGGTGAGAGGGGGTGAAGTTGGCACTGAATCGATCTGCCAGGATATTGGCAATATCCTATGGGATCAGTATATTTAATGCCATTCTGTTGTAGCTCAGAGCAGATCTGAGCATTGCCATTTAGATTCTTGACATAGTTATAGAACGCCTAGTGGTTATCTTTGGAATCTTTGGCAATTTTATTTTCATAACTAGCTTTGGAGGATTTTATGAGGGATCTCAGCTTCTTACTGAGGCTTGTAAGGGAGTTTTTGCATCCTGGGATTTTCCTCTTTTCTGCAACAGTTTCTTCCTTTTGTTGTAAAGTTTGTTTATGACAGAGGACCACCAGATTGGCTTCCTTTTTTTGGAGGAGAGCATCTTGGTTCTATTTGGGATGGCACGATTCATGCAAGAGTGGATGTGCTCATACAGTACCTTAGTGTAGGACTTATCAGTTGAACTTTCAGTTCCCGTCTGCATGGGTGTCATGAAGTTTGTAACTTCTGACTTGAGTAGCATGAAGTTGGCTTTGGAGAAGTTTTTTATGGAGGTTTCCTTACTGGGGTGTGGGGGTTGGATGTGAATGTTAAGGATGATTAGCTTATGGTCTGACCTTACTAACGAGGGGGTGACCATTGGTGTGGAGCATTGATTTCCCATGTTGGTAATGACCAGGTCTAGGATATTGGAGCACCTGGTGGGACTATGGATTAGTTGATCTCCATGGCATTGGAATTTATGAATTCCAAGAACCGTTGGGCAAAGGTGTTGGTACACGAGTAGTTTTCCCAGTTAATGGCAGGGTAGTTGAAATCACCCAGTATTCGGGTGTTTGCTGGTATATTAATATTTTCCAGTATGTTTAAAAGGTGTAGTGAGAATCTTGGTGCATGGTGGGGGATCTGTAGCAAGCTACAGTTTGGATTGCAGTCTTACCTAGTGCTAGTTGAACCTGGAACATTTCAAATGCATTGTGTTGGGCAACTAACCTGGTGGTGTGAATATCCTTGGTGAATATGGACACTCCTCCACCTTTAGTGTTTTGATCCTGGTTTGGTTGCTGAAAAGTGTGGTAAGAGCTGGGGTGCTCTCTGGAGCCTTGAACCAGGTCTCAGTTACTGCACAGATATCAATGTTCTCCATTTTTAGGAGTGCCTCGAGAGAGTGCATTTTGAGGTTTAGACTTCTAGCATTGAGTAGCATTATCTTCAGATTTTGCATGATTATACCTGTTATGGTGGTGGTTTTGTCCTTTGAACTTTGCCTAAAAAAGGCACTATAGGGGTGGCAAGACCCTTAGCCAGTAAGCTGAATCCCAGGGGTGACAGGTGCAGACCATCTCTGGCAAAGCATCGTGGTATGTCGATCATGTCATACCAGGCAGACAGATACTGGATCCCCTTTGAATGACACCAGAAGCTTAGCCAATTGTTGAAGTCAATCATTTTGACCTTATATTGTGGTATCATTCTGGGCGAAGGCAGGATGCTACTCAGGGCTAGGGTCATACCTGCCTGGGCCACATGATCTGAGAGCTCTTCCACGTCTCTTTTCATGTAGTCCAGCGAGGTACTTCTCAAGTCATTCACTCCAACATGGACAATGACAGAGTCATATTTGTACTTGTTGTGGAGTGACTTGAGTGCATGAGTTATATAGCGGATCCTGTCATCCGACAGGCAGCTCACTGTAATTTTCTCCTTGTTCAGCCTGGTGAGTTGGACATCAGTGTGCTTGATTATAGAGTCACCTATGACTAAAGTGTTAAGTATGTTGTCTTGCCTTAGGGGCTGTTGCTGGGTGGCACACTGGTGTTGTGAGCTATGTGACACTTTGGTTGTGATTGGAGTTTGTTTGCATTTCAGCTTCAGAGGTCCTTGTTGCTTGGGCAGGTTACAGTTAAGGGCCTCCGCATATGTGGATTTAGTGCTGCTATGTGTGGGTGTTGGTGGTGTGAGTTTAGAAGGGCTATGTTTTGCTTGAGGTGTAGTTCTGGTATTAACCTTCTCCTCTTGACTGTCTAGCACAATCTTGGCTAGCGAGAGCTTTGCTTCCAGTTTGGCTATGTAAGTGCATCTCTCACAGGTTCTGGTGTTGGGTGGTAGGAGGAGAGGGTTATCTGTGTACATGAGGCAATTGCTGCATTGCCCCAGTATGCCCAGATTCACCAGGTGGACAGGAGAAATCAATGGAAACTGACCCTTGGACATGACTGGTTTGGTGCTTTTTTTTTGAAAAGTACAGGAGCTGTTTTTCCTTACCTTAGCAAGGAACTTTGCAATTATAGGCCATTTAGTGCCTATGATGAATTTCTCCTTATTAATAAGGAGAGTTGAGTGCTTGTATCAGTTTAAGGCTTCCCAGTGCTTTCCAGCAGGTATTAGAGCAAGTGCTAGTCACAGGGATGCTTAAAGGTAAGATGAAAAATAAAATGGTTTATCCTAAACACTGCAGGGTGCACTAGAGAAGTTATATGTGAAAATAGGTAACTTAAGTTTTACCTGTCTAAAAAGTTAAGTTTTAGTGGAGGGTCACTATTTTTAAAACAGCAAGATAGATTGAAAGGGGGTGATCACTTTTGTATTCTGGTACTATGGAATACAGTAGAATGGCCAATAAATTTAAATAGTTGAAGGGGAATGATTTCACAAAAATGGTAATTTTGTGCTTACTCACACAAGCCAGTGAAAGGAGAGAGGAAATGAGATATATGGTCAAATTAACATAAGAGGCAGGATTATGTCAGTGTGGTTTATTTTCATTTATATAAATCTATGATTGCCTATGTAGTAAGTGATGGTTTAATAAAGATGTTTCTTGTTTATAAAAAAAGGCAAAAAGGCAGGAATTGAATAATTTATGCAACATTGCTTAGGTTATGTTATATAATATATAGCGCTATATGTGAAGTAGAATGTTTATGTTAATATAGTTTGATTACTTTCATATGAATGTAAATTTTCCTTTGTCACAAGTGATAATTCAATAAAGGTGTTTAAAAAAGCTTTCTTTTGTTATAAGTAAGCCCTTCTGTATTCCACAGGTTATAAACAAAGCGATTGTGTCTAGATGTAGGGATGTCATTGCCCCCCCCCCCCCCATTCAGTCCTCATTAGGCCGTTAATTTAATATAATGTTCACTTTGGGATGTATCTGTCTAGATACATACAGCAACTGGAATGCCCACAGAGGTACCTTACTAAAGGAATTCACAGTCTAAACAGCATGTCCTACATGGACTTGCTAAAAGCCCTGTCACTATACTCAGTATCCTACAGACTAAGAGGTGACCTGTGTCTGGCCTACATAGGCATTCTCCAATTCATTACTGATGGATTTACTGCCCACAAGCAAGTCAAATGGCATCAGAAATGCTTGGTCTAGGGATCTAAACTACTTCTGCAGTATAATTAGAACAGTTTAGAAGGACAAGTATATTTCACAGAGGATACCACTGCTATGGAACAGACTCTCAATCCAGATAAAACAAAGTTCATCCCTATCCATTTTCAAGGAAACACAAAATTTGCCCCAGGACCGCCCTCTGTACTACCCTGTACTACATATGGACAGTTGCAGCTCTCAAATGTTTTATCCCAGGCATGGATCGACCCAAATTATCTACTGTATGATCCCAGTTATTCTCATTAAGGGTAATACAAAATTACCAACCATAGGATGAGTAAGGCCAGTCTACAACTAAATGGGATAGGTTATTTTGCACACAGAAAAGGAAATTGGCTAGGCTTATAGTGGCCTGCAAGGACAGCTAGTCTAGTACTTATCTATGAACCTATGACCACATATGCACATCTAATATTGGCAAACATGTTTGAAAATGTTGGTATGTAAGAGTAATACAATAAGAAATAACAAACAAGGTAACTTATCACATTCAGATAGATACTTCTGTTTATAAGAAAGTAAGTGCTGTTCTTTAAAATGTATTTGCTACTTACTAAACTTTCTTCAAGAATATGTCAAATTATTAACAAAAATATGAAACCTGAGACCTTCCAATGATTTCTACAGCCTTTATTGTCTTTTTATTCTATGTCCTGGTGCCAAACACAAAAGTAAATGTGTTCATGTTTACAAACAGAAAAGATCAGTTCTAATATGAATATTAACCCAGATGAAAAATAAACAAAAAGAGCAAATAAAGTAAATCAAAGGTGTCCCATTAGCAGTTTGTTTTGCTTTTGGTTAACTGATAATGGATCTGTTAGTAAATTAAAGACAGCAGAATTCGGAGAAATAAAAGAAAAGTCTTTGAGAGAAATTCATTAAGGTACTGTGATGTGTACACCTCCATGTGCATGTCAGGGTACCTTTCCAAGATTAAGCAACTGCCCTAACGTGGTGTTGAACAGTCCTCCACCACTAAAACATGCAGCACTGTGAAGGGCTGTCCCTGTGGCTGTAATGAATGCTAATGAAGAATTCTGGGTTGATGCATATACTAATTAGCCATGTGCTCTCTCCCTGGTATTGCTTTCAGAAAGGCATCCAAATAGGCCAAATGATTCAAGAAATCACTCATCCATGTAGCTCAGCATGATTGTCTCCACTACATTTTGGTAACTGAGCTACATACAGTGATCATGATATCAGGATCAGGGGTGGGGGAACAGATCAGACACCATGGATTACCAAGAATGGAATTACCACATAGGCCCAAATGACAGTACAGGCATCAAGGATGGGGAGGGACCACTAGACCACAATGGATAACTCTTGAAGTGCAATATGGGCACCAAAAGCAGTACAGCGATAGGGTTGCATAGAACCACTAGACCACCACAGTTACCTCATTGTACCAGGACCAGCAATGGCACAGGGACTGGGAAGTGAGGGATATACCAGCTCCCTGCGATAACTTGAAATGAAGTACCATACCAGCACCAACATTGCAATGTGGACTGGGAGTGGGAGGATGCAACAGCCACCAGGGATTACTTAATTTGAACTGCTGTATAAGCACCAAGATCACAACTGAAATCAGGGGTGGGGGTATACACTTAACACCAGAGGTCCATAGATGTACCAGCCATAATAGCACTTCAACTATCATGGGTGTGGGGAAAAATAGGAGAGAAGACAGGTTATGGATAGCTACAAGGACTACTGTCAGCATGTATGTGTGTGTGTGTGTGTGTGTGTGTGTGTGTGTGTGTGTGTGTGTGTGTGTGTGTGTGTGTGTGTGTTTGTTGTGTGAGGGGGGGACTGACTGGCAGGAGGCTACCACTGCCTCCATGAGCAGTAGTTTACTACCATAGCATGCAGAACAGCAATGATTTGCACATCTTGGTAGTAAATGTGATTTAGAGACATGCAAATTAGTCAACAATGAGGCCTCACATTGTCATAGTTAGCATGTCTCTGAATTGCAAATGGAGGGCACATTTTAACATGAGCCAAAGGCATTTTAATGAATTCCTGGATTTGTCTTTTCTGTCATTTTTAGGTTCATAGATTAGAACTAAGCTAATGGCCCTCGTGGGCCATTTTAAGCCTAGCCAGTTGCCCCATGTGAGAATCAAACCCTGCACCTTGTGTTTGGTAAACACCTTAACCATCATGCCAACCTCCCACTTAAATGCACATCTATAAAGTTTGAGCCAGAGTTTGATAATCTAGCTTTCCTAAATTCTGACTACCTCCTTCATTGACTAATTGATAGACTAGAGGCAGAATATCTTCAACATGGGTACAGTAGAAAATAAACTCAGAATGTATGGTTCATGGTTAGTTATTAAGCTTGAAGACCAGGGGACTATTAAGAATCCCAGTCAAAATTCTCAAGTACCTGCAAGCATTCTTGGGTAAAGTGACCTTCTCAAGATCACACAGTAAGCAAATGAGGGCTGAAGAAATCAAACACTGTACCTCAGAAACTAGAAATCTTTATTTAACACTTTGTACCAACTCTCAGTCTTCTGCACCACCTGACAGACTCCTGCTTCAACAGACAGATTTGACCTTGACTGGAAAATATATTGATATTTTCAAACCTGTATTGTTTACTTGCACTATAGCTATCAATTGACAAGATTCTTGCAGCAATGTTGGTCTGTAAGTAACCCATCATATTCAAAAACAGAATCCATTCTTGAAACAGAATAATGATGCAGAATTCCAATTTGCCAATCTTAGTTTAATTAATTGTTAATGCGTTCTGTCCAGTTTTTTCTAATTTGAACTTTGGTGGGGCACAGAAGCCTGTTTCACTTCTTTAGGAGATGACAGATGTGTCTTACGTGAAAAATGTAAATGTTTATGTGTAATATTTTTCTCTGCAAACTTCCAGGAATGGCATCTAATGATTTAATTATATCCATTTTTTTCTATTTCTCTTTTCTGCATGTAGCAAATAATTGTTGTTGTGTTATCTGTTACAAAATAAATATATAGTAGAGATTCCTTGTTTTTCCCATCTCTTTCCAAAATGCATATATTAAACTTACTTTCTTGGCTGAATGTGAGTCCATTAAAATCGACTGATAACTACTTACAAATTATAATGTAATATATAGTTGAATAGTCTGATCAGGAAAGGTGTCAGCCCTTCTTTACTTGCAGTTTGTCAATGTTGCTCCTTAACATCTTTGCTTGGAAGTGTAGCACTTATTACATTTTCCAGTAGCTTTTCTTTCTGAATATATTCCAGTTGATGTTTAACTCATTTATAGCAGTTGTTACAACATTCAGGTAAGAGCCTGTTGAATTATTCACCACTGTGGTAGCAGACATCTTAGTTTGCTTCTTTATGGTGTATTTCTCAGCAAAACTCCTGTACATTATATGAAGCATTTTTCTTACAGGTGCTTTGGCAAAGCCTAAACACTGGTACTATTAAATGACATGTGTTCATTGCATGACCCCTGTACTACACATGTTCTATTTAAAATATGTCTGGATGTGTTACTCTGATCACTATTCCTCTTCCATGTCTATTTGTAAAAACTCTGTCTACTTTATCTTTTAAACATAGTTGCCCTTATATTAGACTACACATCTGCTGTATATTTGTTCCAGGACAGAGGTATGGTATACTAAAAGGATATCTTTCTTACTTGATGTCTTGTATTTCAAAATATATGACTATGCAGTATCTATAATGTTTAAGTATTGTGGGCTGAGATGATTCCCTTTTGTTAGATCCATTATATTGTTTATATAGACACTGTAAATAGCAATAAAACCCTCTTTGTTCCCTTTTGTTTTAGGTCTGTTTACTTTTCTGTACAAAATAATTACTGCAAAAAAGACAAGTAAATATTCAGTTTGTGTGTGTAAACTTAGGGCAGATGATATTATAGTGGCATCTAAAAATGGTGAAATACTTTTAAAATGTCACATTTACTGCTTTAGCTACGTTAATTTGCAATTATCACATGATGTATATCATGAGTTCTACACAGAGTACATATGTACTAGTAGGGGCCACAGTCACGCCACTTTTTTCACTGCAAATAGTCTGAATTTATACTGTCAGTGTACTGGCTGTATGATATATTAGAGGGTGCTAGGGATGCTATCAACCTAAATCTGAAAGTGATTTTAAAGTACCTTATGAAACTTCTAGAATTATCAAAAGGCAATGCAGTACCATAAAACAACCTAACCTGTGACAGCTTCTGCCTCTGGAGAGGTTTAGTGCTTTATAGATTTGTTAGTTCATGTTCTCCTATTTCCACTTCTGATATGTGGAAATCAACAGAGACCCAGCACAGCATGAGAGCGGCTATAACTGATAGCAACTTCAGATTTAACTGGAAAAATCAGATCAGCTTGTCAGTGGCAACTTTTAAAGAAAGTCTTCCCTTTGTTACATTCAGCATTAACTGAAGTATTTAGGAGTGCTTTTTTAAAGCTGCAACTGCTTGCATACATAAAAATCTGATAACAATGTAATTACTAATTTTCTTAGACCCAGAAGTTTGTAGGTTAGCCTGTAATTACTGCTGCTGTTTAACATTTTTAGATAACATTTACCCATCAATTATGTTCTGAATGTCACACGTAAGTGGCACGTTTTGATTTCAGTTGGGCTCTATATCACAGATTGACTGCTTTGTGATCAGATCAGTTCCATTGCTTCTTACATTTATTTTCCTTTTATACATTCATTCTTTGTAATTACTTTCTTTCACACTTTATTTCATATTTGGTACCTGTTTCAGCTATATCAAGAGCAGCAGAGAAGCTCAGGCATGGTCTGTCAGTTTGTGGTGGAAATTGAGACTATTAGCTGTTAACAAGCTACCTTCTGTAATTCACTTTTTAATTCATAGTTCCCATTTCGTCTACTGTGTGACTCTAAGCAAGAGAGTTCTCCTGTGCTGGGCCTGAAAAGGTCCATGCAGATCAATGCTTTAATCTGGGTTATAAACTTTGACATATATTAGTTATACTTCTGAAATGTAAAAAAGTATACTAACAGTAAGATGATGATTATGATCCAGTATCAGAAAAAAAAAAAAAAAACAGTTAAGCACTCAATAGAGTGAGACCCGATCTTAACAATTAAGCACCCCAAAAAATGTTATTAAGAGTGGGTCTCACATTAAGAAATGACAGTGCTGGCCAACAAATAACAGTGGCAGAAGTCAAAACCGCTTCTTTTCTGCATGTTGTATATTCCTATATCAGTCCCTGACTTTATTTCACAATGTTTTACTAACATGTCTAGCTGTCTGACAGCACTTACTGAATGCATTACCAGCTTTAAAAGCCAGCAAAACACTTTGTGCTTTTTTTGTAATGAGTAGTTTATGGAGCAAACAAATCTCCATACATTACAAAGAATTATAATTGGATCTCCGATCGTAACCCTAAATTGTGTTCTTGACATGGATGCCAAGATTCACCTCTCGAGCTTCGCTCTTGGGGTGAATTTCTAGGCATCCATGTCTTGAATACATAATAACATGGTTACAACTGGAGACCCGATCATAAACTTCTATGTTGACATCACTGTGATTAGTGACATTGCTGTGGTTAGTGACATCACTGTGGTTAGCTTTAGAAGTGAACATATGACTTTTCTTTTTCTAGTTGGGAATAATACCCCATGAGTCATTCTTCTTGTTATAATTAAATTGAATTTGAACTTTCAAGAAATTAATTTGTGATAGTCATAATTAAATATATCCTATTTACTTGTTCAGTCTTGTTTTTATTATATTCTTCCAGACCTAACATTCACGATAATGTATACATCTCAGGAATCTATGCAGTGGTGCATTTATCTCACACTGTAAACTGCTGCACAGTAAAGGCCAGAACAGTGCAGCTGGCAGATTTATTTCAAACGGAATGCAGCCACTGTCTTTATAACAAAGAAATATAAACCTTAGCCTCCTGTCAAAAGGGAAAGACGTGCAGTTTACAGTGCATTACCTTCAGAACTGAACTACAAGGGGCTTATTTTCTTTATTTTCATAATTCTGGTAGGTACTACAGATGAAAAGCAGAAAAAAACAGAGCAAAATTTCATAATGTCATAGTGTATGGCAATATGTCTTGGTTTATGATCTTATTTTTGTCTGTACACTGAAACATTTTGTGTTTGAGGGCATAACTCATGAGAACAGACTACCGACAGTATACTGTAGCTAGAGTGATCATAGGTACTAATTCCTCCATCTGCCAGAACTCTGGAGAGGAACATGCCCATGACCATTATGGAGATGTCTTGATTTTCTTGCCTTGTAAATGGTGGAATATTTCAGGAATCGTGGCAGGATTAACATGACACAGTGAAAAACTGAATGTTTAAGAGAAGGATTAAGATGATAATTTGCTAACAAGCTTCTTCCTATAGTCCTTGGTTTGAGTCTTTCACTTTGCAGTATTCTAAGATGCCACATAACCAAATAGTGCTCGTATGTCTCCCTTGAAAAAAGTCCTTTTTCCTCATGGTCTAACCCAGTTAAAATATAAATAAAATAAATCAAAACTGCCCCATTAGTAGTCTGCCTCTGTTAATTCATCTTGTAGGAGTTATTAAATAAAAGATAGACGCTTTAGACAGACAAAAGAAGAGTAGCCTACCTGTTTTTCAAGAAGAGTTTTCAAAAGACATTCCCAGGGCTGGAAAATGCACACTATTTCCTTAATTTGTTTAACATGTATCCTAGTCTGATATTACAGAATCAAAGGGCCAGGATATAGGCCGTTGTCTCTTTAACCACCATTTAAGGTCAAACAAAGGTATCAGATGTAAATGTTAGCAGTTTCTGTTTCAGGAAGTGAAAGTTCTTGTCTGTACCTTGCTATTGCCAGTTCAATGGTGCATGGCAATCCCTCCACACCATTAAGATCAAATGTAGTACATAAAGGATTACAGTCTGAGTGTGGAATATCCATAAGCTGCTCAAGGTACAAGACCTGTATGGCAATGTGAAAGAGTTAGAACAGTCATAATGCTATCTCAGTCTAATGTATATACCTTCGTAGCTCAGGAGCAGCCACAGAAGGCACACATCTGGGCAGTAATGGAGGACTATGGACTGCACCAACTAATCTTTATAGTGAATAGAATATTACAGGACTAGCATATTTTCTATATCCTCCCTCAATCAGACTCAGCTCACTCATCACACCAAACATGATGCAATAAAGGGAGAAGAGCCATGTTTTGGGGGCATCATTCAAGCAACAATGAGGATGTTGCTCATGCCTTTCATCAACATTCTAGTAGTCAGAGGATTTTTGGGATGATCTAACCCCCCCATGTCCTGGGTGGGTCATGCAACCCACATTACAGCAGGGTCAGTAGACCTTCTCATTATGCATGTGTTCCACTTCTGTGCACATGCTGAATGAAGCTTATCATCACCTGACAGATGGGTACACCACACAACTACCACAAACCGCATCTGCATACTTTGCCACTCTTCTGAATGACTGTACTTGTATGTAGTTGGCTCCACCCACTCATCCTCATCATAGACCCACCCATCCTCTATTTCCAGCTCTGCTAAGCACCTGAGCTACTACCTAAACTAAGGTCACTCATGCTGTAGACAGGGATTTATCCTTCTATACCATCAGAGCTGCCAATGTACTCACAACATAGATTGACAGTTAATATGCCATTCTGATTGCTTCAGGAAAATGGAAGACCAGCAGTTTCTTATCAACAGTCAACACATATTTGATTTGATAAGAGTCACATCATTTGTCTGTTTCTTTTTTAATTCCTCTAATAAGGTGGCAGGTGTACATTTAACAACTATGAACCTTAAAAAAAAAAAAAATATATATATATATATATATATATATATATATATATATATATATATATATATATATATATATATATATATATATATATATATATATATATATATATACTAGGGCTAGGGGACTAAGTGTCACAGCAGCCCCCTTACTAGCCAAATTAGTAATGAATGTATCCATGTATCTGTCTGTACAGATATTTGTCTACCTGTCTGTCTAGCAATCTAGCCATTCATTTATCTATCTATTTATCTATCATTCTGTCAAGTTATTTGTCTAGCTATATTTCTAGCTGTCTTTCTATGTATATAACTATCTCTCTAGCTTTTCAAATAAAAATAATGTTGGACCACTCAAGGAAAAATCTATCTATCCCATCTGTCTATATGTATTATTGTGTAGTTGTATGCATGCATATATAAAGAAAATCAAAACAAACAAGTTCTGCAACAGCTAAAGAAGATTACCAAAAAAAAAAAACAAAAAAAAAAAAAAAAACAAACAAAAAATAAACATATAAATAAGTAAATGAATAATAAATAAAAAATAAAAGATTTCTTCAACACCTCAAAGTTGACAAAATACATGTTTTAATAACACATAAAAAAATACTTTCCAGTATAACTGTGCTGAGATAAAAAAACATGAACACCTAAATATACATAAAGAAAATTAGAAAAAATTAGAAAAGTAATTAGATATCAAAATATGTCATTTTTAAATAGGTTTGATACTCACAGTGTTACTAAGACCAGGAAAGCGATCTAATTAATCCATCATTACATTTCAGTTCTTCAAGTGATATCACCACCTCTTTTTTCTTTCTTAAAACAGTTATAACTCTAAATTTAAATTTGTGCAAATCATTGTATGCTACATGTCTGGCCAAAGTATTGAAGGTAATGTTGCTTGGTAAATCAGAAAGATGTTCTTAAATATGCTCATTTAACATTCTAGTCGTTTGGCCAACATAAGAGCAAGTACAACATTCACAGGTTGGTAAATAAACCAGATTAGATGTTCTACACATTGCAAAAGATCAGAAGAATTTTTTTTAATAACAGGATGTTTAAACATTTTTCTTTACCTACATATGCACAAAACTGACAATCATAACAAACAAAAATATCTTTATTTGTAATAAAATGTAGTGTTGTTGTTGTTGTTGTGTCTTTCGGCTTTTCCTGGTTAGGAGTCGCCACAGCGGAACTCCGGTCCGGTAATGATTGGCAGTAGATTTTTATTTGCCGAGTTGCTGGCCCTGACGCACAACCTATTGTCTTAAATTCCTTTCTTTTTATATAAAATAATCTGTACTGTTTTCCTATAATTTCTTTAATTACATTGGAAGAACATAAAATAGACCAATTCTGCTTTATAGTATCTTTAATATTTTTGGTGTGTCTGTTATATTTAATAGAATGCCCAACAGGTTGAACAGTTGAATGTGTTTCATAACTAAAAGCTTGCTGCTCTAAAAAAATGTTGCCTCGCTTAACCTTAACCTCTATTTACAAATTCAGAATACATCTCATTTAAATGAACTTCACAATCACTATCTCTGGTGTTAAGTCTGCTGGCCCTAAGAAACTGGTTGCGTACAACACAATTATAGATACACTTTGGATGCATACTGCTTGAATGCAGATACCTAGATTTTTGTACTTGCTTCCTAGAAATCTTCATACCCATCAGACAGTTCTCTAAATAAATACTTATATGGAAAAAAATTAATTTCTGTATATGATGAAGTAATTTTAAATCTTAAAAAATCAGTAGTAGAATGTGCGAATGAAACAAAATGATTCAAAGTCTTGTCATCACCTCTCCAAATCATAAAAATATTACCAACAAAATGAAATGCCTATAAAATGTAATACATTCAAAATAAGTAGTATTGTTATTAAAAAATATATATTCATCTTCATAAACAGATAAGGAAATGTTAACATATGTACTAACTATAGGAGTACTCATCGCAACGCCTTTATCTTGATGATAGATTTTGTCATTAAACTTGAACATATTACATAAAACCATATCTATTAAAGTACATAAAGTCTCTATTTAATTAGCTGATTTATTAGTAAATTGACAAAAATGTCATCAAACAGCTTGTAAGCCATATTCATTATCATCATTATGGATAACAGTAAACAAAGAGTTTACATAAAGAACTACTAATAATGGTATACAAAGTTTTGTTGTCTGTTGCCACTGATAAAATTGAAAAATAAAATCTCATGTATCCTTAATAAAATTTTTAACAAATTCAACAATGGTTATAAAATCCAAAGAGTTCCACTAGTTGAAGGAATGACCAAGGCGACATACACTATAACGAATATCAAAACAACTGAGATGCAGAGACTAAAAATAATGGACAATTTTATTTAAACGAGGTTAGCGCTTTCACAAACTTGCTTCATCAGACCTTACAAACAAAAGAAATAAGAGGTCTATAAATACTCAAGCCAAAATTCAAAGCATCCAATCAAATAAGATACATAATAATGCATCCATATATAAAGATACATCAGATAAATAAGAACATCCAATACATGATACAAACACTGAAATAAATAAACACTGTAAAAAACTAAACAGAAAAATTACCTAACCATATATACAAAATAAGTAAGATCCTAAAACATAAAATACATAAAACATTCATCATAAAAATCATTTAGGCACCCTCCTTTTCTTAAGTAGTGGTTTAATAGAAACACGTTCGTTAAGTCCCCTCCCTCTGTCAGCTCTGAGTAGGATCATCCAATTATTCTCTTTATACTCAGTAAATATATACTTATTTTGTATATATGGTTAGGTAATTTTGATGAAGCAAGTTTGTGAAAGCGCTAATCTCGTTTAAATAAAATTGTCCATTATTTTTAGTCTCTGCATCTCAGTTGTTTTGATATTCGTTATAGTGTATGTCACCTTGGTCGTTCCTTCAACTAGTGGAACTCTTTGGATTTTATACTAATTTGTTGTGTGAAGGAACGTTCATCTTGTGGGTTCCCGTTGGTTTTTACTTAATGGTTATAAAATGCTTTCTAAATAAACTGCAATAGGTTGTGTAATCCAACCAGTCCTAGATACTGTGAGTCTCATGGAGAGATGACTAAAATATTTATGAATTTTACATAATCAATAAATGATGGGCATAATAGGGTTACAAACATCCATACATGTATAGCTGTCTAATGAAATGTAACACTTAGCTTGTAAATCATAAAGATTAGTTTTTAAGTTTATAAAGCATCTGCTGAACATAACTGTGTCTATAGCAGTAAAAGTATAAACATCAGACAATAATTATTTCACATTCGCAATATAGTCATCCCTATTTGTAATTGCAATCACACCCCTTTATCTGCTTCTTTAATTATATTTAAAGCTTACATTTTATCTTTAGATAACTTATAATACTTAGTACCAGCACTTTTATCAAAAAGTTCATAAAGTTGTCTTTCACATATTCTGAAATGCCAAAACTAATGGTTGGCTAATTGGAATAAAAAAGCTCTTTCTTTTTCATTTATTGGAAAAATGTGATGGTGTATCATGAAAAAATATTTCAAGTTTAAATTTCATACAAATAATCATAGTTCTATAAGAAATGGAGAGTATACAATTTAAACCCTTTCTAAGTATTATAATCATTTATTTATTATTTAGTTATTTTATTTTATTATAAATAAAAATAATAAAATAATCATTGGAATAGTTAGTGTAATAAATTGAAAGATTTAAAAGACCATGCATGTTTTTCATGTTGGCAAAATGAATAGAATGTTAAAGGAGTATATTTTTGAAAATCTTTCTGATATACAAAGACACATTACCACTAATGCTTTGTCTAGACATGTAGCAGACAAAATTATTTGCAGAAATTTAAATTTAGTGTTGTAGCTATTTTATGAAAGAATGTAAGAGGTAGTGATATCACTTTAGAAACTGAATGTAATGAATACAAACGGGTTAGTTTTTTCCCATGCAGATAGCTTTCCAGGTCTTAATAGCACTGTGAGTATCAAACCTATGTTTAAAATGAGGTTTTTACTTATCTAATTATTGGTTAATTCTTTCTAATTTTCTTTATTTATACTGAGCTGTTTAAAAGGTTTTATCTCAGCATTGACAAAAACTTATACTGAAAGCTTTGCTATTTTATTTTGTGTTTTTAAAACATGCATTTCATCTACTTTTTGGCATTGAAGATGTCCATTTAATATATAAATAGTTTTACTATAAAAAGATAGAATAAACGTTTGGCAAACGTGGGAATGTCAAACGGCCATTGGCCAATTTCTGTGTTGCCAAAGATTAACTGAGCGAGAGTCCTTATCAGTGAATGTCACTGTGCATTTGCTAATAGGAATTTGATGTTATGATTAGAGATCGTGGTACAGTGCGTAATGGGAAATTCATCCCTTTTCTCATTGTTGTGTAGCTGGAATATATAGTTAGCAGGGGGTGTGGGGGTGCAGAGGGGCTTGCCTCCCTGCAAAACAGTGAATTCCAGGGTAGGAACTAGACTTACCTTGGCTCCTATAAGGACATCCCATTTGATATTCAATGTAAATGTCGAATATGATGAATTTGTTCATCAGATTCGACATTTACACCTCATTAGTATGCATGAATTTGACATTGTTTTTTGGCGTTAAATACATTTTTTGTTTTTAACGTTGCAATTTTGATAGTAAACTGTATATATATATATATATATATATATATATATATATATATATATATATGTGGCTCTATATTATGTTGTCGAAAGACATGTTCGGCGAACATGTCTACATCGACACATAAACATCAAACCCAGTAATCGCTGAATGGCCACTTCAGTGATTTTTTTCCCAGAGGAAAAAAAAATGCTTGGCCGTCTATGAGGATTTGCCCTTTTCTCCACTGTAGGGCAATCTCAGAGTTGTTATATTTAGTTAGGGAGGTGTGGGGGGCACTGCCCCCACATTGGGGGTTATGGGGAGTGAAGCCCCCACATTATGTAGGGTTTGAACATTTGTTTACTATTTCTTTGGCTAAGTGTTATTTCCCCCCTGGGAAAAAAGTCACCGATGTGGCCATTTGGCAATTACTGGGATCAGTGTTTATGTGTCAATGAAGATGTGTTTGCTGAACACATCTTTTGATAACATAATATAGACCCATAGTGACTTAAATGCACATATCGGGACAGGCAGAACAGGATATGAGGACTGCCTGGGTCCACATGGGTGGAGCAACAGGAATAAAGAAGGAGAAGCCATTCTAGACTTCTGTCTGGCAAATGGCTTGATAGTAGCCAACACATGGTTCAGAAAGAGAGACAGTCACAAGATCACATACAAGAGTAGCCAACATGCAACTCAGGTGGACTTCCACCTAGTAAGGAAAAGGCACTGGGGTAGAATCCATGATTGCAAAGTCATCCCCAGTGAAACAGTCGGTTCACAGCATAAACCAGTAGTTGCCACAATCAGCTGCAAGCAGTGGTCAGAGAAGGCTCTAAGGTCAACAGAGACCAGGCTGAAGACCTGAAAGTTGACTGGAGAGAAAGTACAGCAGTCCAAGGAATTACTCAGGACTCTAGCACCCCAAGAAGAGGAGGAAATAGGTGGAGTTGAAGAAGAGTGGCAGCGCCTAAAAACAGCATGTGTTAGGACTACAGAAAAGATATGTGGCCGAGCCAGGTATGGAAATAAGGTACATAAGGAAAGCTGGTGGTGGAATGCAGAAGTGCAGGAAGTAATCAAAAGAAAGAAGGAGTGCAGGAAGAAGTGGGAGATTGAAAAGACTGACCAAGCTAGGAAGGACTACTGGTTGGCTAACAAATAAACTAAGAAAGAAGTTGCAATAGCAAAGAATAGGGCATCAGAGGCACTCTATCAGCTTCTGGAAAGTGACTCAGTAAGGCACAAAGAAACTATACCAGGTTGCAAGGCAAAGACAGAAAGATAAAGAAGATAGTCAGACACCCTTCATAAGGGATTCCAGCAACAACCTGCTTACCAGCCCACAGGACATCAAAGGCAGATGGAAGGAGTATTTCCAGCAGCTTCTGAATGAAGAAAACCCCACAGAAGCGGTACTGCCCCAGAAACAGCCTACAATGAGAGTAGAAGAGGAGCCCAGCTTAGAAGAGGTAAGAGCAGCACTAAGGAAAATGAAGTCAGGGAAAGCAGCAGGCTCAGATGAGGTCACAGCAGATATGATAAAGATGCTGGGTGAGCTAGGGGAGAAATGGCTCCTGAGGGTACTAATTGCAGTGTGGAGAGAAAGGCGTATTCCAGATGACTGGAGAATAAGCATACGCATGCCAGTATACAAGAACAAAGGGGACATCCACAACTGTGGACAGTACAGAGGCATCAAACTCCTACCACATTGCATGAAAGTTCTGGAGAGGGTGATTGATAAACAGATACGCAGAATAGTAGAATGTAAGATGGGAGATGAGCATTTCAGATTCAGATCAGGATGCAGCACAATTGACCCGATGTTTGCATTGAGACAGATACTTGAGAAGAAACTAGAGAAAAGGAGAGAGTCAAACTGGGCTTTCCTAGACTTGGAGAAAGCATATGACAAGGTCCCAAGAAAGCTGATCTGGGCAGTACTGCGGTGGTTTGAAGTCCCAGAAACATTGGTAGAATTAGTACAGGCTATGTACAAGGACCCAGTGACTCAAGTACGAACAGTGTTTGGCCTCACTGAGGGGTTCCCAGTGGGAGTGGGTGTACACCAGGGTTCAGCTTTGATCCCACTGCTGTTCATACTGGTAATGGACTACATCAGCAAACAGGTTGGAGGGATCAGAGCAACAAAGCTGCTGTATGCAGACGATGTGGCAGTACAGGCAGACTCTGATCTAGAACTTCAGCAAAGGATAGGAGAATGGAATACAAATCTGAAGGCACATGGGATGAAACTAAGCACAGATAAGACAGTGGTAATGGCAGCAGATTGGGGAAATCAGAAGAAGCTGAGAATAGAGATAGATGGGAAGATAGTGGAACAGGTAAACAGCTTCAAGTATCTAGGAGGGGTGGTTGAGGAGAAGGGTAGTCTGAATGAAGAGGTCAAAGCTAGAATCAGAGGGGCTGCAGCCAACTGGCATAGAGTATCAGGTGTAGTATATGACAGAAGAATGCCAAAGAAGCTAAAAAGCAAGGTGTACAAGACAGTGGTGCAACCAGTACTACTGTATGGTACAGAAACCTGGGCAGTAAAGGCAGAACAGTTGAAGAAGCTAGAGGTGATGGAAATGAAGTGCCTGAGAAAGGTGGTAGGATGCACACTGCGGGACAGGCGAAGAAATGAGGACATAAGAGCAGAAGCCAAAGTAGCTCCAATTGCAGAAAAGATCAAAGAAAACAGATTACGATGGTATGGGCACATGTGTAGAAAAGCAGAAGACAATCTGGTGAGGGAGATTTGGGACAGCCAGGAAGAAGGTAAGAGGTAGCGAGGGCATCCAGCAAAGAAGTGGATGGATTGTGTGAAGGAAGATCTGCGACAGTCAGGCATGTGTGTTGAAGAAGGCAGGAGAGTGGCACTGAATCGAGAGAGTTGGCGACAGTTAATACAATACCCCGACCCCATGTAAATGGGAAAAAAGGGGATGATGACAATGATGATATATATATATATATTGTTTTTGTTTTTTTTTTTGTTTTTCTTAAATATCTTCCCTAAAATCTGAAGTCTCTAACTTTGCGCCAACTGCCAAACTGCCCCCCACTTTCTAAGATTCTGGAAAAGTGTATTCATAAGCAATTCATTTATTACCTCTTAAAAAATGACCTCCAAACCCCAACACATTATGTTTCCCAATCAGGCCATCACACCACCACAGTTCTCATCAACATTTATGACACCATTAATAAAGCTAGAGACCATGGAAAGTTAATTTCTTCTGTTTTCCTAAATCTTTCTAAAGCCATTGCTGCAGTGCCAAATGAGAACTATCTGACTCAAATGTCTTCGCTAGGCCTTTCAAACCAGCTCTTCACTGGTTCTCTAACTACTTTCTCAGGCTCTCTTTTATTTTTACTTTTCTCCTAGTTAAATCAGGTGTTCCTCAATGCTCTATTCTCAGTCCACTGTTGTTTA
The DNA here is from genome assembly GCF_019279795.1 of Protopterus annectens. Lineage (NCBI taxonomy): Eukaryota > Metazoa > Chordata > Ceratodontiformes > Protopteridae > Protopterus > Protopterus annectens. Next base: position 1,967,864,842 of record NC_056731.1, read on the forward strand.
ATATGTTCATCAATAACGTATATTCATAGATTCATAGGTTGGTACTAAGCTAATTGCCCTTGTGAGCCATTTTAAGCCTAGCCAATTATCCCTTGAGAGACTATAACTCCTCTCAGCAAGCCTGGTTATTTAGTATGTAGATGACCCAACTTTCATCTATTCATCTGATGACCCACTACAATTACAATCCATGACACAAGATACCTTCAACTCAGTTGAACTGTCGCTACATCAAAACCAGCTTTTATTCAATACCAAAAAGACAATTCTTAATATTTTTCCTAAGTTCCATGTCAGTGCTAAAAGTAACTTTCATATTACCTCTGTAACAATGCAGCTGTTGAAGCAGTTATCCATACTAAATTGCTTGGAGTCACCATAGATGACAACTTAAAGTTTGGTCTTTACATGTAAAGTGGTATACAAAAATAAATTATTACTTCTTCTGTTAGAAGCACCCTAGTTAACCCTCATATTTTATTCTCTTTTCTCTATGGCTAACCTATATTGACTAACAGCCAAATCTCTCTTAAATCAAAACTGGAGTAATGCCATAAGATAGTTAGTTATGCAGCTAACCTGTCACATAAAATTCATCACTCTCTACATGATGTGCTCTGATGTTCCCAAGTAGTTAGAATTCTCATATCAAATAGTCAATACATCACTTCTAACCAATAAATTACTAGATAACCCCTCTCCCTGATATTCTATCGCGTCAGTACTTAATCACTATCTCATAAATGACATTTTGCACTTTCAAGACAAAAACCTGCTTGAAATCTATGAACAAAAACAAAAGTATGAGACAAAGTCTGTACTCACACTGCATAGCCAAACTATGAAACTCTATCACAAATTCAGTTTAGAAGTATACCTAGCCTCTGTGTACTTAAGTCCTCTCTTTCTCCCTAACTCGTGGCTACACCTATGCTCCTCACCTGTATGATCTACATGAACAAACACTTCACATTCATACTAACCACTCATCAATCAACCTTTCAACACCTGCCCTCTCCCCATTCTTGGGGGGTCTTATATCTTTTTTTTTCATAGCAGACTATACTTAGAATACTTTTGTATATACTGATTGTCACATTTAATTGTAATTTTCTTCTTTTTTTTTCATTATTACATCATTGGTATCTCCTTATGCTATCGATTCCACTATTAAATTGTATGTATACAATTCTGTAGTTCAGTTTTATTTGATGTTCCCTGGGATTCAATAAACTTAGTAGGCTTCATGTGAAACCTGGACAAAGTTTACATGTGCGAGCGGCGAGTAGCAACACTAATTGCATATTCACGCCACACACTGCATTTAAACATAAATAAGAGTGGTTTCGTGGTTGACAACCACTGATAGCAAATCTGTTTAACTCAGAGCACAGTAGTTTAGTGGGTTTGTGTGGAATGCCACAATGATCACTAGGGCTTAACATATAGTATTTCTCATAGTTCTCAATCTCTTAGTGCAAGAAATCTGACAAAGCACAACATAATGGGGGACAATGACCCAGAAATAGGGACAGATTTTACATATTTGCTCTTTTACACTTTCAAATGTGCTAGAATAACAAGGGGTTTGTGTGAAGATACATTTTCTGAAGGATTTGAAGTCTGAAACTCAAATGCATGTAATTATTGCGTGACATCAGTCCTGAGATCATCCCAGTGATATAGCAGAAAACCACATGTTTTATGGGGAACACACCAACAGATATACAAGGCAAAAATCTGGAAATTCTGAAAAAAACCTAGACAGTTGAGAGGTATATATTAGTTATGTATATGGTCCAAACACAGTACAGGACAGTGTATACAGGGCAGAGTATTGTGAAATCCTATTCCTGGCATTCTGTACCAAAGTTGTATAAATGATCTATAAAGGTGCCTGGACTGCCATGTTAAATAAACACTCAGGGGATGTGTGCATTAAATGGGCACACAGATGAATTGTGGGAATGAACACAGGGAAAGAGGGCAGGTGAAACAACTTAATGTACAGCAGACAAGGGCATGTCAATGGAAGACAGTTGTAACAGCAACACCAATCACATAACAATATGGTACAGTATGGACCTCACAGTGAAAATGTGTATTATGTGACTGCCGCACAAGGTGAAATAACAACGGGGAAGATGTCTTTTTGTGATTAGCTTCCTTACATGAATAATGCAGAGGACATGTATCAGGGATGTGATATACAAATGGGGTAGGGGGCATACTGTGAAGCTGTACAAACTGATTTGCCTGCATATGAGTGTAATCTCAGCAGAGGTCTCCAACAAGTGGGATACAGGTAAAGGATCATGGACAACATTAAAAGAAGCAAACATAATCATGGACAATATCAGAATAATATTACCAGTAATCCCATGTCTCTGACATAGCATATGTGATTTAGAGTGAACAGAGATGATTCTGCACAAATACACTTGTACAACTATTACGATGCATCCATACTTTATAAGGGTAATCAGGCACACTGTCCTGACACTGTAATATCTACTGAGGTGTTAGGAGGGGACACTGCTATACCTGTATGCGACATTATGATCAATACAGGCTAGTTGACTGGTGTGCATGGCATATATATATATATATATATATATATATATATATATATATATATATATATATATATATATATATGTATATATTTATTATTTATTTACATTCATTTACCAGGAAATTCCAACTACATATAGGTCCTTTTTCAGTGGAGGCCTGGGAAGAAAAGCTCCACAGAACAATAAATGAGCAGGAGAGCACATGAAGAACAACTGAATATACATACAATAGCAAATAATACATACTGCAGCAAACAGTAACTATGCATACAATATGAAACATAGTAATGAACAGATATACCAATATCTAGCAAGAGGCTAGGAATAAAGGTAGGATGTTTATAGAGATAGTACTAAGCTCAAACATATACTGTTCTACACTCCTAAACCTAAATCTTATATACAAATATTGCAGTAAACTCAAACAGATATAAAGCAGATGCTCCACACGAAGGTGGAACAAGCTAGCAAGGCTAATGGGATGGAAGGGGAAGACAGAGGAGTAAGAGAGGAGACTGAGTGAGTAGGTGATATATATGGCACAATCCACACTGTCATGAATGTGAACATGCCAGTAATGTTGTCAGACAGCTATTTATGTACTGTGTGCATCACTGGAACAGGCAGCACACATACATCTGGTGTAACTTACTCAGTAGTTGTGTTACATACAAGGAAGTAGTCAGCACTGTAACCTCATGCTGGTGGATGTTCCAGTTGCCATCTACCCCAGGACACAAGACACATACCTATTCATCTGATTATAGGATGTGATTTCTACATTATACTTGGGTTGCGTGTTTGTTTCCCTAATGTAACAAGTTCTCCCATGTTTTTGTGTCATTGCAGGTGTTGTCATAATCTTTGGTGTGTGTTGATACTGTCTATATTCTACTAATATTACAGCTGGAGTCAATGATTGTACACAATTTTTAATCCTTCAGACAGCTGTTTGGTCGCAGCATGTGTATGTTATCTGTGATGTCTGTCACTTACATAATGGAGAGGAAAGGGTCTAGTAGACAGCTCTGATGTGTGGACCTGATCACTGGACTTCAGATATAGGTCACTTCACTCATTTCAATGTATTTAGATGGCACGTATGTCACACAGTGGTCCACCCTCTTGGTAATATAGGTGTCTATGGCCACATCTGACAGTGTCGATGTGGATTTGTGTCAAATGCCTTGGGCTTGTCACGTTCAAAAGGATGATAGCATTGTTATCATGCATCCCGTCAATTACCTCTTTGCGGACATCTAACAGATGTAACAGACATGATGTAGCATTAACAAGTCACACAGGTCTGTTGCACACAGCTGGGATATTACTAGTGTCCATTTAGGAAATGTCCATGATCACATGTTGGTTTACCTCACAGAAAAGGAGAGTCAGGATGTGTCTGTACATGCATGCATCTGGTGCTGCCCCCCCCAACTCAGATGAATGCATGTTGATATATACCCTTCTACAGGAACATAGTCTGTGTGGAGGGTATGTTGAAGTGTATATTCAACCATTTAAATAAGGTATATGTGATGTGATGTGTCACATGATAGGCAATCTGTGATGTTGTCACAGGCCATTGATTATGTGTGATAGGCCTGGATGAAGGTAAGACAGTGCATACTTGCTATCCTGATCTTGCCTAGGGTTTGTACATAATTCCCCAAGCAGGCATCATTGAGAAACTCTCCCAGCTGGGGATTAAACCTTACATCACTAATGGGTAACCGATTGGCTCACTGACAGGGCACATAGTGTGAAAGTTGGTGAATCAACCTGTACCAGTAGATCTGTCACCACTGGCGTACCCCAGGGATTGGTGCTTGGCCCTTTACTGTTTGGAATCTATTTATCGACAGGTTAGGCTAAAGTATACTACCTTTGGCTGACCGCATTTGCTGATTCTAGTGTACTGGGTGCAATCATTGAGTCCACCTATGATGATAACACACTACAGGAGGGGCTAACACAGACAAATGATTGGTGACAAAGCAACACGGTCTACAAATAAATGAAAAATGTGTCTTTATTTTGTCCTTTTGCAAAGTTGAATTCCCTGCCAAGTACAGAATTGACAACAGTCCTGTTAAGCTGAAATCCAGTGATGCAAGCACTGGGAACACACATACATAGCAATCTGAATTTCAACCATTAAGTGTCCACACTGGCATTGAAAGCCTATGTTGTGCACCTCATAAGTTATGCTGTTGCATTCAGATCTAAGGATTATGTTGCAACACTGTAGCAAACCTCATCAGAACATTAATATAGAGTATAATGTTATCTGGAACAAAGGATCATTTGTTATTATAGCGAATAATTGTAAAAAGGGGAATAATCTAAGTATGGCATGGATTGACTACAAAAAAGCATTTGATGGTATCCCACATTCATGGATAAAAGTGTGCTTAAAATGTGTAAGATACACCCTACACTGATTGACTCCATTACAGTGACCATGAAACAGTGGCAGGCCACTTTGCAATTAAGCCATGATAAAGGACAACTTATTATTCCAGGAATAAAAATTCAAAGGGGGATATTCCAGGGTGACTCTCTGTCACCACTGCTAATCTGCTTTGCCATTAATCCATTATTTATTTATTTATTTACATTTGTTGACCGGGAGTGTCCGACTGGACATAGATCCATTTTCAGCTGAGGCCCGGGGAGAAAAGCTCCACAGTTAAAATATACAGACAGTAGTTATATTGGATTTACATAGTGATTAATAATTTGATTAACATAGCAATTAATTACAAACATAGTTACAGATGAAGAACATAGTACATCAGTAGACAACTAGAATCTTTATCTGCTTAGTACATAGCAGACATTAACAATTGCTAGAATAAGAAGTTCCTGCTGTATAATAAGTAGTAGGCTTATGAGCATCCGAGCTTGCTATAATCAAGGTAGTTAGTGGGGTGGAAAGAAAGGTAGTGGTTGGATGGGATGGGTGATATTAGAGTGGGAGTTGCAGTGCATAGCCAGCATGTTTTTAGGTGCGCTTTTAGTAAAGTTTTGAAGTGGGTCCATGATGGTACGGAGGTAATTGTGGGTGGGAGGAAGTTCCATAATTTGGCTATGGTACAAGAGAATAGTGCTTCACCAGCAGAGTTATTGGCTTTAGTGATCTGCAAGTGATTTTTGTTGCTGGATCTTAGTGGTCTGGTGGTGTGATAGGGTTGGAGCAGTTTCTGGAGGGATGGGTCATTTAGTGGATGGTTTACTAGTTTGTGGGCGAGTGAGAGTTGATACCATTGAAGGAGATGAGGGAGTTCAAGCCAGCCCAGTTCAGCAAGTGAGAGACAGTGGTGACTATGGTAGGATGCCCCTGTGGCGAATTTGGCGATTTTGCTGTAGCAGGTCTCTAGCTTGTTTAGATCACATTGCCTTAGGTTGGTATATATTGGAGAGGCATAAAGTAGGGTGGAGATAAGGTGGGAATTTACTACTGAAATCTTTGCTGCTTTGGTGAGAAGTTGCTTATTTCTGTATAACGCTCCTAGTTTTTTGTGGGCTTTTTTATGGTCATGGATATGTGAATGTCAAATTTTAGTTTATTGTCTAGTTCCACTCCTAGCAATTTGGTGTGTTCTGTGGGTGTATACTGGTGTTGTCTTTTGCTGTGATGTTAAAGTGAGAGTTGTTTTGAGTATGTTTGGTGGGTTGGAAGATGAGTAGTTTAGTTTTGTTTGGGTTGAGTATTAATTGGGAATCGGATAACCAAGTTTCAACAGAGGAAAAGGCTTCCTGTGGGACTTTTTGCAGTTTGGGTAGGGACTGGGCTGAGCAGATGATGGTTGAGTCATCTGTGTATTGTATGAGTGTGCCATGTTTGGTGGCAGAGACTAGATTATTGCTGAAAATAGAGAAGAGTAGGGGTCCAAGGATGGATCCTTGGGGAACCCCTATAGAGACAGATAGTTGGGGAGATATGTCATTCTGCCATACAATGGATCGTTGGCGGTCAGACAGGTAACTCTGAAACCAGTTGGTGACTGATTGAGAGAAGCATAGGTTATTGAGGACAGAGATGAGTTGTTTGTGTGGGACCATGTCAAATACTTTAGATAGGTCTAGGAAAGTAGCAGAGGAGAGATAGCTATTGTTTTTATGCTGAAGGATAGTGTTAGTAAAGACAGTAAGTAAAGTAAAGTAAGGCAGTGGTGGTGCTATGGTTTGATCAGAAACCATGCTGTGTATTGGAAAGGAGGTTGTTAGTAAGGAGGTAGTCTGAGACCTGAGAGTGAATGCATCTCTTTAGTATTTTGGAGAGTGGAGAGAGAATAGCTATGGGGCAGTAACTGGTTAGTACTGTGGAGGGCCCCCTTTGTGGAGGGGAATTATATGTGATACTTTCCATAGTGTGGGAACGTAACTTTCTGACAGAGATTGGTTAATCAAGATGGATACTGGGTAGGCCAGAGCATCGGCTGTGATTTGTAGGTATTCACTTGGGAGGTTGTCTGCTGCTAATTTGGTGGGCTTAAGTTTAGTTAAGAGTTTTTTTATGTAGAGGTAGGTACAGGAGAAAAAGAGAAGGCAGTGGGGAGATTACTAGTTGAAGGTGTGGGTTGGAGGGGAAGGGGGTTGTGTTGTTTAGCTAGTGATAGTATGGTTTGTGTGAAGTGTGTGCTGAATGAGGTAGCAATATTTTCGGAGGAGTAAGGGATGTTAGGAGGAGGGGTACTGACTTTACCTGGGTGGAGGATGAAGTTTATCGAGGACCAGAATTGTTTGGGGCTGTGTTGGGAGGAGTCTTGGGCAGACTGGTAGTATTGGAATTTGTCCTGTTTTATTAGCTTTTTGACTCTTTTGCATAGTTCTAGGAATTTCTGTCTAGTTGAGGGGGTTTTGGTTTTGCGCCAGTGCTCCCAGACTTTATCCCTGTTTTTCATTTCTGACTTAGTGGTTTTCTGTAGCCATGGGGAGGGTTGTGCTTTGGTTCTGGATCTGGAAAGTCTTATGGGGGCATGGCAATTAAGGATGCTCAGGAAGGTAGTATTAAAAAATTCAACTGCGTCATCAAGCCTGAGGTACTTTAGAGGATGCCAGTTACATTCTTTGAGGGATGAGATGAATGTGAGTGGGTTAAAGTTTAGTTTTTTATGTATTTGATGGTAGATGACAGATTTAGCTTGGTATAGGCATTTTTTGAGTAGGAATGTTGGGGAGTGATCACTGAGGCTATCTGATAAGCAGCCTGTTATATATGACTGGGGGCTCTTACTGACCAGTATCCAATCCAAGGTAATGTGCTTGCTAGAGTTTTATTTATTCTGGTTGGTGACTGGACTAGTTGGGTGAAGCTATGAAGGTTTACATGATGGGATGGATGGTTACCAGAACAGGGATTGCCAGTCAATATTGAAATCACCTAAAATTATAGTTTCTTGGGGGAGATAGTGGGTAGACCAGCTGAGGAGGTTTTCTAGTGGAGGGCTGTTTTGGCCATGTGGGAAGTAGCATCCAATTATGTTTATGGTTTTGTTTTGGTTTATTTTGAGGTTGGTATATATTATTTCTTCATTGCCTATTTGTGGAGCTGATGATTTTAAGATCTGGATGTTTAGATGCTGTTTAAATATTATAGCTACACTACCTCCTTTCTTGTTTAGCCGGTCTTCTCTTAGTATGCTGTAACTGGTAGGGAGGATTTGCTCACTGGTAATGTGAGGTTTTAGCTAGGTTTCTGTCGCAATGACTATATCTGGGAAGTACAAGTCTATGGTGGCATGGAGTTCATGGACTTTGTTGGATATAATTCTAATATTTAGGCTTAGTAGAAGGAAGTCACTTGGCTTTCTATTGACTGTGATATGGGAGAAGTTGTGGTTTCTAGTCTGATTATGAGGATTGGGGTTGGAGATGGTAGGGCCAGGGTTGGGGTGGATGTCTCCACTTAGGGCTAGTTTTGATATGCATGAGGTTATTAGTTTTCTCATTTTTTGAATGTGTTTGTTTATTAGGGAAACTTTATGATTGTGCTCTGTGGGTAATAGGTATGGTGGGAGGGTTACTATGTTAAGTTGTAGGGATGCTTTATGTTTGAATAATATAGTTGGTAGACTATGCGGGAGGTGCATAGAGATGGTTCTTGAGTTGGTGGGAGGGGAGCTGAGTGAGGGTGAGACATGAGTGGTGGTGTGTGTAGTAGTACAGTGGTAGTGGTTGAGTGGGGGAATGATGGAGTTTTGGTAGGATGTAAGATATGCAAGGAGAGTGCATGCAGTGAGCATAGGTAAGGTATAGTTGTACATGTTAGCTGAGGAGGAGTGATAGTAGTGGGAAGATGGAGGAGGTATTGTTGGGTTTAGCGCTGTGATTGGCTATTGGAAAGATGGGAGGGGTTTGTGAGTGTAATAAAGGTAGGACCACCTGGGGCAGTAATAGGAGGCAGGGTGGGGAGCGAAGCGGGTAGAGACCCTGCTAGTTGCTCTTATGAGGGGGCTGGAAAAAATGAGGTAACAGAGTAAACTGATAAATGAACATATGATAGTGAATGTGGAGACTCAGGTAGGTACACTGTATTTCCACAAACTATCATTTAGCTGTGCCCCAGTTCAGGTAGTTTTAATATGTTCTATGGCAGAGCCGAGCATGAGGTGCTCAAAGGGTGGTTGTAGTTTTAAAAATGGTGCTTGCCACAGGTAATATTTATTGACTTTGGAATTGGCTTAAGGTAATAAACAGGAAATGGGGGGGAACAAAGGTATGAGCAGGCAGTTCTTTTGTACTGCTGCTAATGAGCCAAAGCAAAGACAAGTTTGTGTTTAAGAAACAATCAGAATTGACCAAGGACTGCTCTGAAACTGTAAGTCATTTCTTAACCATTTCTCAGGTGGAAAAACAGGATAACCTTATATCAGTAGGCTACTGTGGTCTCAGATTAAATTAACAAACACACAGTATTTATCAGTTATGGATACTATTTGCTAACAGAAGGGAATAAGAGAGAAAATGGAAGATGTGTGTGTGTGTGTGTGGGGGGGGGGCTGCTTACAAGCCAAAGCAGAGTGCTCTCCAGGGGAAAATGAATATTGGCTCAAACAGGTATACACATACTCAAAGTTAACTTTAGCTGTTTGTAGACAGTTCAGACCCGGACTGCGCTTTTCTTGTAAGAATGATAAAGGTGGTACCGCAGTTGAATACTTAAGAGTGGTGTTAGGTTCAAAGTTAACTTTAGCTGTTTGCAGACAGTTCAGACCCGGACTGCGCTTTTCTTAAAAAAATGATAAAGGTAGTACCGCAGTTGAATACTTAAGAGTATTACTTAACAGCTTAGGCTATGGCTACAATTTGGCTCCTTAAAGCTTAGGCCAGGGCTACAATTTGGCTCCTAAAAAAATGACAAAGTGTAAAGACTTCTCATCTTCTCTTTGTCGATGATTTAAAACTGTATAGTTCATCAGATGGTGAATTGAAAGCTCGGTTGCAGATTATCAAAACTTTTTCAGATGATATAAGAATGTCATTTGGTCTTGATAAGTGTGCAAAAGCAACCTTTAAAGCAGGAAAACTGCAGCACCAGGAAAACATCAGTTTGGGGCAAGAATATGATATAAAAGAATTTGAGAAGGAGTCTATAAATATTTGGGAACTGATGAAGGATCAACAATAAAACATGAACAAATGCAAATAAAACTTAATAAGGAATACTTTAGAATACTAAAATTAATTCTGAAAACAGCATTGACATCTAGGAACAAAATCCAAGCTATAAACCAATTTGCTCTTCCTGTCCTAACTTAGAGTTTTGTTGTGATTGACTGGCCTCAAAATGCATCGGATAAATTGGATAGGAAAATAAGAAAGAATCTTCATGCTCAAAAAATGATTTATAAAAATCAGTGTATACCAAGATTATATATTCCCCATTTTAAAGGAGGGATCGGCCTTCTTGAAATTGATTACATGTATAGATCTGCAATTGTGGGACACCACACATATCTGCTGACCTCACAAGACCCAAATGTAAAGAAAGTATTGAAACACGAGGAGAATAAATCTAAGATGACTTCTCTGCTTAATTTAGCAGAAGCATATGGGCATCAAGCAGAAATGGAAATCAAACCAGAAGCAGATAAAAATCAGGCAGCAACTGAATGTGCCAAAAAATAAAAGAAAGAATATAAGGTGAAGGACCAGATGAAAAGGCAAGACATGTGGAAAAAATATAATTATAGTTGCAAGTATATAAAACTTCCAGAAGAACCTCATGTTGATCAGGAATGAATGCAGGAATAGTTAAGGAGAGGCAACTTCAACCAAGAGATGAAAGGTTAATATTGGCAGCCCAAGACAGTGGGCTACATACACGTTGGTTTACAAAGTCAATTGAACATGTTGGAGAAACAGACAGATGCAGGTTTTGTAAAACATTTGCACACCTTGTTGCAGGTTGCAACATGCTAATGGCAGAAGGACTGTATACTGAAAGGCATAATAATGTGGCAAGATTGTTGCACTGGGGATTGTGCAAACATTATGGTATGGAAGTGGTTGAAAAACACTGGAATCATGAGCCACAAAAAAATCATAGAAAATGTTGAAGTTTATATCACATGGGATCTCCCATTACCAGCAATTCAAATGATAGATGCCAGAAAACCAGATATTGTATTCCAAGAAAAGAAGACAAAAGTAGCGTTGATCATTGAAATTGCCACACCCAGTGACTACAGTGTCTTGTGTACAGAGAGAGAAAAAGTCATAAAATATCAGGATCTGCAGGCAGACATGAGATTAAAGTGGAAGAAAGATACCCAGACAGTTCCAATAGTAGTAGGAGCAACAAATCTTATAAAAAAATAATCTACAATCATACTTAGATATGTTACCAATCCATGTAACTCCCTAAGAACTGCAGAATGAGTCATTACGGAGCACATTGCAGGTGCTGTGAAGAGCACTTTTGGCTGACGTCAAAGATTGAAACAATACTAATTACCTGAACTTTAATTGTACTTTGACTTAGGAATGGGGTCCATTCCCATCATGGTATTAGAAACCCAGAAGATTTGGAGAAATTAAAAAAGTATAATACTTTATTTTGCATGTACTTCACCAGACACATGCAGCAGCTGGAGAGACCACAAGGGTTTCTCACCAAGAAAACACAAGGTTTGCAAACCATGCAATGATGTATGTGAATAGACTGAAAGCCATGTCACTGTAATCTGTATTGTATAAGATGAGGTGACTTCTGCCTAGTCTCCAGGCACATCTCTGACCATGTCCTGGTGGGAATAGTGCACATCCACAAATCAGATAGAGCTGATGATATCAGCAGTGTCTGATGAGGAGAATATGGTAATAGTAGTGTCCCACATGCTGGTGTAAAAGGCTCTCTCTAATGTCATGCAGGTGCACACACATGCCTCTGTTGACTGCAGTGATAATAGAACCCTTATCTATCCAAGTACACAGACTACAGAACTCTATGTTTAAGTAAAGCTCCACAGGTCAGGTTTGACTTGGAGTGTCTCAGACAGCACTTTATAGATGATGACATCAGTTGTGTCTGGTGAGAAGATATGGGAATAACAGTGTTTCACATGCTGGTGTAAAAAGTTCTCTCTAATGTTAAGCAAGTACACAGAGCCTAGTTGACTGCAGTGAGAACGGAACACATACCTATCTAAATACACAGACTAGAGAGCTCAGTAATTTATGCAAATGCCATAGCACAAGTCTGACTTTTACAAGGTTGCAGACCGATTTATAGTGGATGACATCAGCATTGCATGTTGGAGAAAAGATGTTGGAAGGCTTGCATGAAATGGATATGTAGGTATGTGCAAGTAACAAAATACTGTCAATTTATGGGAGTGGAAGGTAACTGTATGATACACACTTCTGTTCTTTTGGCTAGACCCACACACACACACACACACACACACACACACACACACACACACACACACAGTTGACTGCAGTGAGGACAGAACCCCTATTTATCTATGTACACAGACTACAGAGCTCAGTAATGTACACAAGCAACATGCCAGGTAAGTTGCGTAGGTAAGGAAGCAAATGCAAACAAACAAGACAAAAGACAGGGAGGGTGAGGGGCACAATAGTTTGAGGGACAGCATTAATGGGGTGAGGTAGAGGACAACACAGCCTCATGTCTGTCAAACTTGGAGACAGTGAGAATCGAGTCCTCACCCACTGGACTGCCATCACAGTCCCCTTACTCCAGTGGTGGCTGGAGTGCTTGATGTCTTCTCCTCCTATGGATCATGTGGAAGAACAGCCTCTCCATCCAGCATAGGTATACACCAATGGTATGTTGCACAACCCTAAGCACCAACCCTGGCATCTCCTGGTGAGTGATACAATCCCTACCTCCACCACAGCTCCTGGAGGGTACCACTGGACTAGCTGCCAGGGCAGTACTACCTGAGGACTCAGGTAGTACAGGGGCAGCCAGGTTGGGTCCCAGATATGCTGGGCATCTGTGCTGGAGCCACTGGAGTGGGGGAGGCTGATCCCCTGAGCCTGGCCTACCTTGCTGTACTGTGGAGCATTTAGTGATTTGGTGCAGATGGATGACATTGAAACCTTTTGACAACACATAATAGAAAATAAAAAATGAGAGATAAGAGTTGAGGTCAGAGAAATAAAAGAGATAAATTAGTGCCATCATATGTGGCATACAATGCATTAATACAATTATACAATTATTTGATCTGCAGTATGACATTTGAGTATACATCCTAACAAATGTACACTGTAACTACAAATTGCTAACAGTAATCCTTGAAATTTCCTTATGTTGCACATATGCATGTTCCAGTTATAGAGATTACAGTTAACTGCAGGGCATTCATGCCACGTGTATAGAGTTTAATTTAATGTAAATATTATTAAAGAAATGCAGTATTGTATAGTTGTGATTTGTGGTATTTGAACCCACAAATTCTCATTACAGTCTAATATTTGACTCCTAAAGTTGGTTTATGCTACAGAGTAATGCATGCATACTTGCTTTTACAGTTATGATATGCATACTAAATTTGCTACAACTGTATAAAAAACCCAAATCTATCTTTAACTTTTAAAGCTACAATAAAACCTCTTGTGTGCTGCATACATACCACTTGCATTCCTCAGTCTCTCCATTCAAGCAACATGATCCTGTCAACTGATCTCACATTTCATATTAGCTGGGGAAAGGAAATGAACAGAAGAGCATTATGTTTACCAGTCTTGTCTATATTTATCTTTTTAATTATTACAAGTACTGTCTTTTGATCATACTTACACAGCTGTGGGATGTCCACAGTCTCAACTCCACTTAGCCAACAGTTTAGGGTATCCCTTTTACACCTGTGTAGGTCATTAAAATGATGCCTGCATTGCTCTTCAGTGTGTGGGATTCCAGCAGCACTGGATACAACCTGAGACAAATTATTCCGTGCCTTAGACTTGTACTGGTAGCCAGAATAGTGCTTTACCAGGAGTCCAGTAAATATCCTGGACTCCTGGACACCCCACCTCTGTGCCCTAAACTGGGCACCTTCCCCTCTAATGCCAGACATGTCTAATACCAGAACTAGAGCAATAACAACTGATGTTTTACCGTCAATTCCAGTTATCGTGTTTATTGGTAATGTGCAAACCAAAGCAATGATACCAACCATATTTGTGCAATGTTAAGTGGAGTGCAGCAGTGCCAAGCAGGGAGGAAATAAATACTAGAAACGCAAAGGTTAATCTGACACTTGGCCTTAATTTGAGGGGTGTCTGCTGGTATAGCTTAGAAATATGTATTGAAAATTGGATGGTAATTGTTAGGTGAGTTTAGTTTGCAGGCATGCACTGGGGGCATAAATGTCATGACCTGACACATTTGTTTTGGCTTTATGCACTGTTAAAATAGATTTTTAAAGTATGGGATTCATGCCTAGGCACAACATTTTCTTCCACAGCATTGATCTTTCCATCTTTGCCACAGAAGAAGTACTGCTCTGATGTACTCAGGAATCATTCATAAATACAGGTGACAGTTTGAGGTGCTACACATTTGTGTGTGCGATCTGACAAGGTTCTAGTATATAGATCCAATTCTGTATATGTGTTATGTAATTGTGAAGACCATGCAAGTCAAGATAGCAGAATTATACTTAATAGCAGACAGTATACCCCTAGTCATACATCTGAAAACACAATAAGGGTGCTTATCCCTCTTACATATAATTCATATCATCTCCACTATCTAAATTGTTATAAGTGACAATGAATATAACGGGAAGTGGAAAAACAGTAAAAGTGTGTGGAATATCCTGTATTAAAACCAGGACCACATGTATGGCAGTTCTATACTTACACCTGTTGCCAGAAGAATGTTGAAACAACACTTGTTTATTTTTGAGTGCATTGCTATAAACTGCACAGTCACAACAGAAAAAGAGGTTGCACACCCTGTATTAGAACCCAGGACTCTCTGTACTCCACTCTAGCCCTATATTTACACCTGCTGCCACAGGATTAGTTACATGACATTTCCATAATTTCCCACTCATTCTTAAGTTTTCTGTGTTAACCATCATGGGTGCAGAGGTTGAATCTGACACTAAGGTTGACATACAGCCATTTCCTGAAATTCTATTAGACACAGCCAGTAGGCCTATGCCTACACCTACCCATTCCACTGAGCACTCAGATATTGGACAGGTGAAGGGCGAGACAATCGATCAGGGAAGTGTGGTTACTATGGCTTCAGTGCCTGTTGACTGGCCATAGCCAAAATGTGAGTGAGGTGTCATGCAGGATGATTGTTAGGGGTGTTCGGAAAAGGCCTGCTGTTCCTCCTGCACTTGATCCAAGTGTCTCTTCCTGTGCCACTCAACATATGTTTAGGACCACCATGGAGGCACAGGGATGTTCCCATAGGTTGTCCAGAGAAATGCTTAGGGTTGCAGATGTGGTACAAGCTGACATGTGTGACTGCCTCCACCATGTTTCTGATTCAATCAGTTGGATGAATGACACATTGGAATGGGTGGTGTCTGTGATAGAACATCTGCTGTAAGGGGGGGGGCAGCATTTTCATGGGTGTAGGTCAGCCACATCATCTGCTATTAGCCAATGTGACCATGCCTGATCACAAACTCATAGTGGTAGTACTTCCACTACTCAGTCAATGGTTGAGCTGTCCACACCCAGACATGACAGGTCATGGGGTCATGGTCCCGGGGGTCCTCATGAGGGGATCTTGGCCAGCAGACATCAGTCACATTCAGGTAGCAGCAGTGCATCTGATCGTGGACATGAACATGCCAGTGCAACTCCTGGCAGAGCCAGTTCTTTTGGTCAGGTATGACAATGATGAACTGCCACCTCTACCATGCACAGCTCACACCTTTCAAACATACCAATATGTAGAGCTAGCACAGACCATGGCTGTGTTCATGCAGACACTCACACACCTATTTCACCTGAAGGACTCATACAGACACACATACAACAGTTACATGGTTCAGCTGTGAAGCTTAAAACTCAGTTTGTCTCACTGGCCATTTGTTACTTTATCCGAATGTCTACCTGCTTCCTTTTCTTACTTACACACATTCACCGACCTTTTGTGTCAGCCTAGGCTTCCTGCCCCCCCAACACACAACATGCTGTGCAAGTGATGACGTGCCAAATCCCTGTTTCTATCTTTTGGATTCAGGGATACATAAGCTTTATGTCAGATGCTCAGGGTGCATAGCTGATTTAGTGCTTAGTATATCTGCATTTGTGATGCTGAATTGGCAGTTGTACTTTTGACTTATACTGGTCTTAGAAAGTTAGACAGTTGATAGCATCAAACTTTTTTCCATAATTATTGATAATGATCTTGTGAGGGTTATGAAGTCTGAAACTGAAATGTGTATCATTACTTTCTAACTTCTCTCTTTAATGATTTTCCAATACAAATGTATAGTGCTTAACTGAGGGCATGCAGTGACCATCACTACTTTTGAGAGGTATGACTGTGTGATTCTTTGATGCCTGAAGCCTACTTCTTAGTACTGGACACATGTATGTCAAATAAGTCTCTGCTGTCACATGTTAAGGTAATTTCTGTACAAATCATCCACCTTTTACTTGATTACACTACTCTAACAAGTAACAGCTCACAAGAATAATGACAGTCATTCATATTATAACACAATACACTCTAGATTCAATGCTTATCTTGTAAATCTAGCAGTTGCAAGAGTTTTAGCTCAGGGCTGACTCTGTCTGATGCAAGCAGTACATAGCCATTACATGGGTAGGAAAATGGTGTGAGTGTTGCCTGGCATCAATGTTAATATATGTATGTGCATAGGAGGAAAGTTTCAGCCCCTTAGGTGGTGAGTGAGTGTGCTATGCATTGTCTCTTAGCCAATACAAGGGCATATTAAGCATACCTATGCCAGGCTACACCCACAGCAGCAGCTGGTTTCCCCTCTGACTCCTCACCTGTCTGTGGCTGTGGTGACCTTGGCAGTGGTTGTGGGATGTGTTTCCCTTCCCCTTGTTGATCCTGCTGAAGTTGCTTTCTCAGGATGATGTTGTGTAGCATGGCACAAACTGTGAATATTTCAGTACATGTATGTGGTTTGTACTGGAGGACTCCCCCAGATGTATCTAGACACCAGAACCACGACTTCAGCAGCCCAAACCTATGATCTATGATATTTCTGGTTTGAGCGTGTTCCTTTATTATCTCATTTTTCAGCAGGTGTGTGTGTGTGTGTGTGTGTGTGTGTGTGTGTGTGTGTGTGTGTGTGTGTGTGTGTGTGTGTGTGTATTTCGGATGGGTGTCATCAGCTATGGTTCCAGTGCATAACCTGTATCCCCTGGTAAATGACCCTGTGGGATATCCCCACATGTAGATATTTTCAAATGCTAATAAGTGAGTTATAGTGATTATCATTTTACATGGTCCACCCTTGAGTCTAGAAAATTCACTTGGACTAGAATTCATGCCCTGCTTCTATGTGTGACTCATAATGCCCTTTGACATGACATGTGTCATAATATGTGAGTAGCAAACTAACATTACAGGAGGAATTGTAATTCATGGCCTATACAGATATATGTTTGAAAAGGGAATGAACAGGAGATCTCATTTAATGTCTGCAAGTTATGATTTAACACAGTTTTTTTATGCAACTGACTTGTATGAGTTCAAATGGGCGACGAGATTTAGGGAAGACAGAACTCCATTTAAAAAAAATATTGTCATCTTGAAATTAGTACTACTGATGAACTGATTGATGAGTTGATGAAATTATGATGTTACTTATTTTACTTTCATAACTACCTATTTTATTATTCTGTACATCACCTGTGAAAGCTTGTGTGTTTTTTAAATAAAAGTGTCTACTGCATGTGCAATGAAATTCTTTGAGTTTAGCATTTTTTACAATGAATACAAAAGATTATCGACTCTCAGTAACATTATCCCTGCCTGAATTCTAGTCTTTCCTGCCTCCTGTGGTTGCCAAATTTGTTCAAATAACATCCTACTCATAATGAAAGCCAAATTATCACATCAAAGAATATGGCTGGTATAAGATAATAGCTAGAACAACAGTTGCAAAATACAGTTTCAACCTGTGCATTAACACCATCTCAGGGAGCTGACAGGTGCAGGTCCCCTGTACATAAGTTAACTGACCTGCACACACAGTAGCTCACCCAGAGTTTTCTATGTTAGCTATAATAAACACCTGCTAGTATAAAGAACACATCCCCCACAATAAATATACATAAATGAGTGCCAATAATCCCTTTCAGGACATTGCTGCTTAACCTCTGTCTCCCACACATGAAGAGCACTAGGATGCATTGCTCTCCCATCCTGTTACAGAGCTGAGTGGCCTAGTGGGAATAATGCACTATGCTGTAGTTGATAGGGTCCTGGGTTCAAAACTTGTCAGGTGTGTGATAGATGCTCTGATAAGCACCTCACCTAATTCATACCATATGTTAGCTGTCATAAAGCCAGTAGATATACCCTAATCTCAGTGTGAAGGAGTTAAAACATAAACACTAATCAATATCAGTGCTCCTAGACCCAATCGACAGCCCTCTCCCTCATGGAAATATCCCCCTTAACAAGCAGTCCTGCAAGGCTTACAGCAAGAAGGACGCAACCCAACTGAATTACTCTGCAAACCTGTGCTAAGCTGCCCAACTGCCAAAAAAGCCCTGCTAAGAAACTATCCCCCTTAACAAGTGGTCCTGCAAGGCTTACAGCAAGAAGGACACTACCCAACTGAATTATTCTGCAAACCTGTGCTAAGCTGCCCAACTGCCAAAAAAGCCCTGCTAAGAAACTATCCCCCTTAACAAGCGGTCCTGCAAGGCTTACAGCAAGAAGGACACTACCCAACTGAATTACTCTGCAAACCTGTTCTAAGCTGCCCAGTGGACAAAAAGTCCTGCTAAGGAACTATGCCCCTTAACAAGCAGTCCTGCAAGGCTTACAGCAAGAAGGACACCACCCAACTGAATTACTCTGCAAATCTGTTCTAAGCTGCCCAACGTTTATTAAGGAAGTAAATGCCAACCCACTGCTGCATTTGTGTTTTGATTCAACTGAAATACATGAAATGGAAGATGTTTGCAATGATGGTAAATTTGATAAAATACTGAGTGAAGTGGAGTCAGCATCTTATCGGCTTAAACAACTCACATGGCAGCAGTTTCATTTGGAAGCGAGCCTGCATAACCAAGTCATCCCAAGAGGGATGAGAGTGAAATGTATGCCCAGTTATGGGAATCAATATCCAGACGTACTAGCGAAATGGCAGGCCATTAATTAAGAAAGTAGCTTCTGATATATGAAGCTGCTAATTGATTATTTTAAACCGGAAGAAGAAAACATTGCCAAGCAGATTAAAACGAAGCAGTTGGAGCTTGAGAACTTTAATTTTAACTATTACCAGGTGAATAAGATAGAAATGCTGCAGTTTAATCTGAACATATATGACTCTAAGTTAAAGGACCAAAAAATAAAGAAATTAACTAGATATGTTTCAGATTTCAAGCAAAGGGGCATTTTTGAATGGCCCAGTGAGGAAAGGAAATTTGAAACTCGTATAGTAGCCTAAAAAGAATCCTGTTAATCTGAGCATCACAGTAGCTGAGGTAGAACAACTACAAACAAGGGAGATTGTTTCTGACTCTCCAGGTGCTGGAGAAGTCAATACACTTACACATAATTAATTGTTAGAAGGCACTAGTAGCTTGAATCAAATAGGAGCTGTACCAAAGAGAGGAGTAGTGCACATACCGGTTAGTCATAATCTACTGTTGTTTTTTAAACTAACCCAATACAGAAATCAACAAACCCAGAGTCAGGATGGGAAAAGAAAGAAAACTATGAGTTAGCTGAATTGTCACTAGTGGTGAACATCTATAGCTACATGTTAACTCCGGCTGAACATGCAGTTTTAGAGAAAGGACTCACATTTATTCCTTTCTTAAAATCAGACTTAAGTGAGTTTGTCATAGAGTTAAAATATTTTGGATGGAATGTTACATTGAAGAACATTTATGGTAATCAAACTTCTGGCATAAAGGCTGTTAAGAAACCCAGCACCTTTGTTCCTCTCAATCATCCAGCGGTTGAGCTTTTCACACGTTTATGCAGTAATGAAGCTGAAAAGATAAGGGCAGAAGCAGGTAATAAGCATTTTCACAACATTTCTTATGAGGAAAGACAGGCCCTTTATGATCTACAGCGGAATGAAAACATTGTGTTGAAACCCGCAGACAAAGGAGAGGTCATAGTGGTACTTGAGGCAGATTGGTATAGATTTAAAATGCTAAAGACAAG
This sequence comes from Protopterus annectens, assembly GCF_019279795.1. Taxonomy (NCBI): domain Eukaryota; kingdom Metazoa; phylum Chordata; order Ceratodontiformes; family Protopteridae; genus Protopterus; species Protopterus annectens. Next base: position 1,967,885,263 of record NC_056731.1, read on the forward strand.
AAGATATATACAGAAGTAACACCTATTGTCTTTAAAAATGCCAAGCAAAATGTTGAAATACAACTAAATGACATGCTATTGGAAGGAGTTCTTGATCTAAATTTGTTTAACTTTTTTCATACAACACATCCAACTACGCCTTTGATAAGTGGATTACCAAAAATCCATAAGGATCTGTATGGCCCTCCATTATGACCCATAATATCTGGGCAAGGTTGGGTCACAGAAACTATGCCTTTATATGTAGAGAAAGAGCTTAGAAAAATACGGATTGATATTGAGACAGTTTTGCAAGACATGGATGACTTTCATAGGAAATTACATAGAGCTATGGATACAAATAAGAACAGCTGTAACCTTCTGAAGACCACCATGGATGTGAACAATCCTTTTACCTCCATACCCAATGACTTTGGGATTGAGATTACAAGGGAAATCCTAACACATAGCCTTAATGGAATAGACGCTGACAAAATGTGCTCATTATTGTCAATGATTCTTGAGATTAACTATTTTGCCTATGGACAATCTATCTACTGGCAGCATTGGGGGGTTGCCATGGGCACCCCCTGTGTGAACAGTTATTCAAATCTTGTATTGGCAGAATGGGAGTGTACCCATATACTCAGTCCCACTAATCCTTGGCATAAGAACATTTTATTCTACGGCCATTTTGTGGATGACCTTTTCGTACTTTGGGAAGGAGATGAGAATCAATTCCTTTTATTTTTGGAGTAAATAAATGGAACTACCACTTTTTTGAAACTAACAGCAGAATGGTCTTGAATGTCTGTCAACTATTTGAATGTTAACATTACATTGGAGGAAGGAAATAAAATTAGTACAGCATTGTACAGAAAAAGTACATGGAGGAATCATTATCTGCATAAAAATATTATGCATCTCAGCCATATTACAAAAAAGATCATGCGGAATGAAACTACAAGGATTTTGAAAAGATGCACCCAATGTGCAGTTATAGAGAAAAGACATCCAAAATCTGCAAAAGAATTTAAAAGCATGTGGCTACTGTGAAAATGACACCTATGTTCCAATGGACAATATAAATAAAGATATAAATCATGGAAAAACTACATTTGAAGCATGTAGGAAACAAAAAGGTAGTAGTGAACAGGACAACAGATTAAGGGTGCTGATGACCTACAGCACAGATAATGCACAGATTCAAAAAATAATGCATCCATTTTGGCCCATCTTAACTCAAGACCCCAAATTAAAGGAGATAGTAGGGGAGAATCCAAGTTTTGGGTATAAGAATAGGAAGACTATCAAAAGATTATTATGCACAAGAGATGGCTTTCCAAAACCTCTAATTTTGGGTCCCAAAGGGACATTTCAATGTGGAAACTGCTTAGCTTCTGAACACATTGATTGTAGTAATTCCTTTTTCCAACCAAATTCTGAAAGGGAATGCACATTTAATTTGAAAGCTACATGTAGCACCTCAAATGTTGTGTATTTGGTGACCTATACATCATGTCCGGCTTATTATGTCGGCAAAACAAATCAAGCCTTTAAAAACCACATCCTGAGGCATCTGAGAGACATCCATGAAAGGACTTACATAATTCCCTTGCTGCACATGTTAATACTTTCCCTACACATTTCTTTTTATTCAAAGTAATAGAAAGGGCCTTTGTGGGAATGAAACAAGGAGATATTAATAATCAAACAGAAAAGAGAGAGATCAGATAGATAATTAACTTAAGAGCAGATCAATTTCCTGGTCTAAATGCGGTGATTCCGTTTAGATCAATGCTGAAAAGAAGGAGTGTCTATTTTAGACAATTGTAATTAGATGAGAGAAAATCTTCCTGTTTTCTTTAAAGCGGAAAGCTAGTGAAATAACTATTGGTTGTTAAGAAGGTGTGCCCACTTTAAACACTTGTGATTGGTCCATTTTTAAGGAGGAGAAAAGACTGCTTTAAACTTTGAGCATTAAAAGACATTCTCAGTCCCAATTTATCCGTGATCTGATGAAGATTTATCAAAAGCGCTTATCGTTTGTGGAATTTAAGGGACTTTACATCTTATTAGCAGTGTTTTAATATTTTGATTAAAATATACTATTTTTTTCAAATTTTCGAGTGCTACAGTCGTGGAGGTGTAGCTTGTTTATCATTTGACTTTGTGGTTTTTACTGGCTACCCCTAGGCAGTGGGACATATTCTTCGTATTCAATACAGGGAAACTAATTGAGCTGTTGCTGTAGTTGTATTGTTTGGGCATAGTGATTCTCTGCAGATAGTGTAAATGCTTGAACCTTAAACCTGTTCTCATTCTTTTAATCTGTCTTTCCCACCAGGAACTACCCCCCTTAACAAGCAGTCCTGCAAGGCTTACAGCAAGAAGGATGCTACCCAGCTGAATTACTCTGCAAATCTGGTCTAAGCTGCCCAATGGCCAAAAAGCCCTGCTAAGGTTAATATTCATTAAATCTCTCTGTGAATACCACATTTGCTGACTTGGGTCCATAGCACTATTACCTAGCCCCAACTACAGTACCAACCCCTAAAACTACACAGTATGAATACTAGATGCTTACCATATATTCCCCCATATATTATCTTTAAATTGGAAGCAAAATACAGATATTTCCCCAAAATTAAACAAAAAATTGTAAGTAAAAAAAAGAAAATAATGCATATCCTTGACTTACAATTTAAACAGTAATTTTAAGCATTCAAAGCCTACTCTGTGAAACCTAAGCATACTTACCTTTAATTGCAGGTTCCAAGATCCTAACTCCTAACTCAGAGTACTTTTAACCTAGTAGAGAATTGGCTTGCCACTTGCTGTCTGATTCTAAATCCTAACAAAACAAAGCTCCTACTTTTCTCCCTCACCCAAAGATCCACAGCGCTCTCTCTCTCTCCATTAAGTCTAATAATGGTACCTTAATCTCCCCAGATGCCCATATAAAACTCCTAGGAGTTATTGTAGATAACAATCTTAAGTTTGATGTGCACGTTAACAAAACTATCAAAACCATTAATAGAAAACTGGGCTAACTATATAGGATAAAGCTATTCCTTACCCCACCTGCTAGGACTACAATTGCCTGCTCCCATCTACTCTCTACCCTCTACTATGCTTCCCCTTTACTTGCCAACCTAAATAAAACTGATCTTAACAAACTCTTAAGCTGCTATAATAACATAGCTAGATTTGACACTGGTCTCCCCTATAGAACGCATCATTGTAAAAATCCAAATTATCTCGGATGGGTAGAGCTACCCAGGCAGATTCAGTATAATCAAACTTATTATGGCTCACAAAGCACTTAACCAACCAGAAAATACACCTGCACTGAATAATATCATCTATCCCCACTCTAACTCCAGATCACTCTGCTCATCTAATAGATTGGTAGTGCAAATCATCAAATCCAACTACTCAGCAGGTGACTCCCTGCTCGCCAACTCTGCTGGCAAAATTTGGAACTCACTTCCTGCTAACATTACCCTAGATACTACCCTATCTCAATTCAAAAAAGCTCTCAAGGAGTATTTCAGGTCTCATTGGATATGTCCCTGCTCCAAGCCTGACTAAATCATCATTCATACTAGTGTACTAATACTATGTTTGTAAATGGAACTCAAATGTCTTTTTATTTGTTAAGCCAGATTACAAGTTTGTCAGACTGTATAAATTTAACTATGACTGTAAAGTGTGTTTTATTTGTACAATGTTATTATGACTCTTGTTTTATCTGTATATTGTGATGATTGCATATGTAACCACCTTTGGAGCTTTTCTCCCCGGGCCTCCATTGAAAATGGACATGTATCCAGTTGGACTATCCCGGTCAACAAATATAAAATAAAATAAATAAAATAAATAAATTATGCTGTCCTTCCTGCACCAAACATTTATTCTCCCATGGGAATTGGAAGAGGAAGCTATTGTTGTATGAATGCCTTCTAAAAATGATACTATGATAGAGTGTGATTTCTGAATCACTTGTACCACAACTTGATGCATGTACTCACACAGGTCTCTTGCATGCACATGGGATATCAGATGCATGTGTCATTATCTAGCTGTGTTTTTTGTTACAGATACATCAGTGAAATAAGGTGAATCACATACTTTCATAGTACTTGACCCCATGCATAGAGATAGCATGCATCCTTGGCATATTCACAAAAATGTTCTTAAAAATCAGTTTTTTACAGCAGCTAGACTTAATGACAGTGATGATAGTATGAAAAACACGTTTAAAGAAATGAAAACTGATTTTTTGGCTAGAGGTTACTCTGGTACTGAGATTGATTGTACTATTAATGAAGTTCTGTCACACAGAGAAACTTCTGCTAGACCATACTTCTCTAAGAATAATATTGTCCCTAGAAATATTGCTAACACTAACAGACTTATTAACATATTCGTATTCAAATGATGTATATCTTGTTTATGATATTATAAAGAAAAAATAGCCAATTTTAATGACAGAAGATAAATGTTGAATGTTTTTAGATGATATTCCCCATTTTTGTTTTACAGATAGCCATTCCCCATAAAGGAGGCTGTTATAATTTATGCAGAAAGGAGAATCTTAAATCTGACAGGTGGGGTATTTGCTTGTAGAACATGCAATATGTGCAATTATATATGTAGTGATACTTTTCATGTCTGTCCATCTACTGGTCGTGTATATCATTTTAATTTTTATGCTGACTGTAAAAGTAGTAATTTAGTATACTTAGTATCCTATAAATTATATAAAAGTTTTTCTGTTAAAAAAACAAATAGAGATTGCATTAGAGAACATCTTAATGATATCAAGAAATGTGATTTAAGGAATGATTTGTATAGACATGGACATGTAAATAGAAATGATCATACTTTCCATTTTATGGTTTTACAACTATATAAAGTTAATAAGAGAGGAGGGGACATTAAAAATTGCTCGGAATGCTTGGAGGATGATTGGAAACTTGAGCTACAAGTGGACAAGGGCTTAGGCCTTAATGAGACTGTTGCTTTAAGACCAATACTGAAATCACATGTGTTAGCCCACTAAATTTGTAATTAATGTTTTTTTCTCTCTCTCTCTCTCTCTATATATATATATATATATATATATATATATATATTGTGCTTTCTTAACTTTTGTCACATTGATGCTCTGAAGAAGGGTTGTATAGGTGTGAAAGCGCTTATCATTTTTTGAGTACAATAAAGGTGATTTTATCATTTTTTGCAGTACAATAAAGGTGATTTTAATCCATTCTTGCTACTTCAATGTTATTTGTCTTGCTGTTATTTGTTCATCTTCTCCCTTGTTGTCTACCATTTTTGGTTCTTCCTGCTCCTTCTCTTGGTCTACTTCTATATTTTGTTCCTTGTGTTCTTTCTTGTACTTTCTCATACTTGTTACTCCTTTCTTCTTTGTCTTCTATATTTTCCTTACAATCCATCTATAAATGCCCCATTTGTTCACATTTTACACATTTCATTTCACATTATTTTTAGCTTCATACACACTTTACCACAAATAAAACATTACCCTTTGTCACAATTGATAATTAAATGATCATTCTTGCCACAAAAGAAACACATATTCAGTTGTCCCCAATATTTCACACTACCTCTATTTCCTTTTACATTTATCATACTTGGAATATGTATTATTTTTTAATTTTCCATTTCCAGTACACACCACATGCCTAACCCCAGTCCATAAGCCCTATTATCATAATTTGTGTAAAGTCCATAACATCCTTCCATGCAGTCTTTAAATAGTCTTTTATTGTTTCCGTTTCGACTTCAGTTCTAAACTGCACACACAGTCTCTTTTATGTCACTCTGTTAAATGCTTGTATAATGTATGAGTTCCATGGGTTGCAGTTTTCTTTACTTCATACTCTTCTAAAAATTTCTCCATGTTCTGACCTGATTCAGAAAGAACACCACAAAATATATCTTTATTAATATGTATTAATGGTATTACCTCTTTAGGTGAAATGCCCAGAGGTAAAATTCTATTATCCCAAATGTCGTATTTCTTGAGTTCTTTCTTTATCTTACTGCTTATTCTTGCTAATAATTTCTTCCTTCCCAAACCTGCTTTCTTCTCTTCTTTCTCTTCTCCTCCTCTCACAGTCTGCGCACATGACTTCTTTTCTTTGTTATTTTTTTCCACTTCTTCTTCCTGTATTCTAGCCATGATATCCCCCCATGACATGGCTTTTTCACTCTCTGGTTTACTTTGATTAATTAAGACATTTTAATATACACCCCACAACCCTCCTGATTGGAGGGTTGTAATGCTACAGCCTGTCTATGACTCAATTTCTCCTTCGAATAATCCCTTCTAGAACAATCTCTCCAAGTCTTGTAAAGACTCAACTACCTTTACATTACTCTCCACATATGTTTTTCCCTTCTTGATTTACATTTCTAGTGCTTCACATACCTCTGTTCCTGCTGCCACTTATTTTCTTGTGAAGGAATGATTTCCTCTGCATTCAAATGGAATTCTCCCATTTCTCACTTGACTTCTTTTCCTGCCTCTGATCTCTCAACACTCACCATGCTCCTTCCTGCTTCACAAAGCCACTTTCCACACCTGGAACAGAAGAAGAAAGTCCTACAGCAAACAGCATACCCACTTTCAAATGAGTAGGGCTGTTCCTTGATGCACTGGCCAAATTTCTCCTAGTAGTATAAATATCACTTTGGGTCTCCCCTGAAAAAAGGCTACTAGCCTAGTGGGACTAACCCAGTCACCAAAGAATAAATAAATAAATGCATTAATAAATAAATATATATATAAGGTTTTTGCATCTTTACTGGCCAGGAAACAATTGAGGGTACTTAACGTTAACAGGGTAATGTTGATACAAAGAGAGATGGAGCAGTTGGGTAAATCACTGCTATTTATTTATTTATTTGTTTATTTATTTAATATTTGTATACCAGGAAAGTCTGACTAGGTCAGAGCCCATTTTCAGCACAGGCCCAGGGAAAAAAGCTCCAGACACGTCTTTGGAATGTTGGAGGAAACCCATGAGAATGCAGGGAGGAGATGCAGACTGTGCACAGAAGGCACCCCAGCCAAGACTCAAACCAGAGAACCTCTTGCTGAGGTGACACCACTGCACCACTGCACCATGGTCAACTGATGTTGAAAAAACATTTGATAGGGTGTCCAGGAAATACTCATGCCAGATTATGAGAAAATATGTTTTTTCCTTCTACGTTTAGCAGATTTAATACAGACTGTCCATTATCAGGCTTCAGCATATTTCAAGCTGGGAGGATGCCTATCTAAGGAGATGATCTTGTCAAGATGGTTAAAGAATTTCAAATGTTAACACTGGATCTTGACAGTAAAATATAATTATTTAAAATGTCCATGGTTTCCCTTATACTATTTACTGGCCAATCTTTTCTTTATAATCTGGATGAGGCTATTTTGGGAAGAAATTGACAAAGAGCTTTAAAAACCAAATAATGGAAGGCAAACTGTCTAGAGTCAGTTGGGTATAGCTTATGCTTGCAACGTTGCAGGGAGGCTTGGGCCTTCAAACATTAAAAGGCTATTATGGAGCTTCCCAGCTGAGACTGATTTACTTGTTGCAAATGAAAGAATATCATCTGAAATGGAAGAGAGGAATGTTGCATTAGTTACTAAGCGAGCATGTTTTTGAGAAAATGGGTATGTAGAACCAGCTTGGCAAGGCTAATTAATAATATACAAGTAAGTTCACACTCTATTCAGGTGGTTGAAATGATTTTAGCAAATAAGGGTCTGATGGATTGGGCATGGCTATTATCACCCACTGCTCTTTCACTGAAATGTGGCTCTCAGCATTGTGATCATACAGGCAGCAGGAATTGTCTAAAAAGTGGATGGATTTATGTTACTGGGAACAAATTCTAAGTTTTTAGAGTTTTTAGAGAATCAGAGCTCTATCAAGGTGGATTATCACTTAACTCTGAAGGAATTTTTGCCCTATAGGGTGTGGTATGAGGAGGCCAGGAAGACACTAAAAACTCCTGGGAGTGTGAATTAGTAGCCCAGTATAATTCAGCTTCTGAGTGAAGCCATGTCTCCTCTTGCTAAATGAAAGAAATGTATTAACATCACGTATAGGATCTTGTAGAACAATTTTCATGACCCGTCATTAAGCATGAGAAGCATTTGGGAAAGATCAGTGAGCAAATACCTGACAAATCAACAATGGGTTAGTATCTGTGCAGCCCCCATCAAAGCCACATTGTCAAAGGCATTTTAGAATTTTTGTCTGGAAATGCCTCCACAAATATTTTTATAGGCCCACAAGGTTAAACAAGTTGTTTTTGGGTAGTTCAGAAAATGCTGGAGGTGTAATAACACAGTTATTACCTGGGAACATGTGTTTTGGAAGCATGATAGTGTAGCCTCTTTTAGGAAGGATTTTGATAGATTGGTGAAGAAAGTATAGAGAGATGAGCTAGAGGTGTCTATAGACATGTTTTTATTAAGTTGGACACCAAGCATAACTACCCCAGGAAGACATCCAGCCATAGTGACCTTCATAATGTTGACTGCTAAAAAAAGCAATAATCAAAAACTGGAAAACATGGATAGTTCCAAAGACAGAGGAGGTTATAAATATTATGCAGGCGGTGGAATCCCCGGAGTTAGGTAGAATAAGGGGGAGGCCCAGAAAAAGAGATAAGCCAAATGGAGACATTGGGACTTATTGACAAACTAGAAAGGGTTGTGATACACAGATGTCCTGGGGTACACCCCAGCAAGGACTTTATTTTAAACTTTGTTAGTGAGTTACTGACTTAAGGATGATTATGTATGTTGAGCCCAAAGAGAACAGGGAGATTGATGAAAATTATGAATGAATACTTATTAATTGTACAAAAGAATATAACTTAAGACTCATATGCTGTCAGACCATAGGTCAAATTATAACATTTTCATTTAGTAATTTTGATGAGTTGGAGAGTTAATAGAGTCATGTTTGGCTAGTTTTTTTTCTTTTTTGTATTACTATTATTTTTTAGATTGTTGTAAAATTAAAAATGAATTTAAGTATGGGTTGGAGTGAAGTGTCAAGAACAATAAATTTGGTTTCAATAAAAAAAAAGAACTGCGTATAACAAAAAGTGCTTTTTACATATTATTATGAGGTCATTCCTTCTAATTGTTAGCAGGTTACCTGTAGTGAGTCTGAACTATTTAACCTTGTCAACTTTTAATTTTTTCTACTGGATGGTGCTATAGACAGCTCCAAATATCTAAAGAAATTTCTTAACTGTGCATTTGCTTTTTAAGAAACCATTTTAAACTGCTGCTTAATTACAAATAACCACAGAATAAGGAAAAGCTTACTGGAATTTAAAACGACCCCAATGTCTTTGGAAATATGAGTAATAATCTCTGCCTCTATAGTCTTCCAAAAATATTGTAATCCTCAAGCAACAATAAGCAAAAAAATATTAAAATATGTTAGTAATTTTTATAATTTCAAACCTGGATTATACCATTTGAGTTTGTTTTAAAGAAAATAGCCAATTATAACATTAGCCTTGAAGGATACCAACAAAATTGAACCATCTTATGTTTGTAAAAGTCTCAAACTTAGTTGGAAGGAAAAGAAGTAGCATTATTAATTAATGAAGCACCTAAGTAATTTGATCATTTTAATAGTACTTACATTTTGATTCCATGAAAGAAATTATTACACCAGTGTCTAGGAATGCCTTGGTATAACTGAATTTTAAATCAAGATAGCCAAATTCTGGTTTCAAGATATTTAATTTAATTAGCTGATCAACAGCCATTGAAAATGCTATAGTGCTCAGTAATAACAGAGCAGTTTACTAATGGAATATATGGGATTGTGCCAAATAAATTTTAAGATATGAACATAACTAAACAATTCTAATTAAAAAATATAGACTGAAGGATTTGATGTAGTAATTAAAGGAAAATTCCTCCTTGAAACTAAAAAAATGTCATGTTCATTGCACCTTTGTTTAACAAGCTATTTTAATATGATCAAAATCTCTCTGGATGCTTCTTATAAAATGTTATATGTTCTTCCCAAAAATTACTACATGATGCCTGTCATATTTATATGATCTTCCTTAAGTGCTTTTTTGTCCCTTTCCTAGAATCCATTTCAAGTCTCTTTTATATGAGTCATGATGGATATAAGGCAGTAATATTGCCCTCTTATCCCACTGAGATATAATGGTAGTAGTGTGAGTCACAGGCATCTTAACACACTTTTTATAGCAGGCATGTTTGCATTTTTTTCCTTAATGATGATCATATGCATCATACTCATCTCCAGTCAAAGAAAATAACTAAATAACAGGCTTTTCTAAAGATTGTCATTTTGTAGACCCTATCTCATTCCCTCCAATGGGGGTCTTTCGAGTTTATACTCTACTTCCCTATGGGTGTGGCCTGTGCCATTATAAAAATAAAGTTATTGTCTCATAGTTCAAATAAATCCCTATCTCTGGAATCATAAGTGTTACTAGAAACTGTAAATTAATTGTTACAGTGGTTGCATTGTTACAGGGGTTGCATTTATTTGACTCTAAATAACACAATAAAGATGGTAAATATTACATTTCATAATGTTTAAACAGCTTGCGATATTTCAGTTGTCATTCAAGTAGCACATATGCTGATAACATCATCTTTATTCAGCTATGAGCTTTCATATGAGGCAAAGCAGTTCTATTTGTGGCACTTGCTTTTTGAGATATTTAGAGAAATATGAAAATTACAATACCAATACATACAATACAAATAATACACTATATCCCTTTAGCTACACTCGCTAGATATCAAATTTCAACAGAGTTTTATGTGCCATAATGTAAACTTTAAAATGAAATCTTGTAATACAGTGTGGCATGGTTTAGAGTTAGTAATGCAAACATGAACAAATAATATATGAGAGTGAAAGTGGCTTTTAGCCAAACTACTTCATTGCATCATCTGAAAGAGTACTTGAAGAACTAACTCCAGTAAACAATGCTAACCCTAAACCTATTATGTTGCATAAGATGTGATACAATTTCCTTATTTTAGTGTATTTTAGCACTTGCTAGAACACCTATACCTACTAAGATGAAGAATTCTGTCTGTTCATCTCTGTCATGAGTTGATTACTCCTATATCATGTGTCTGAGAAAAAAGAACTTAATAAAATAAATTTAATATCCAGTAGTAATAATGTTATACATTTTGTTCAAAATGAGTTATGTTGCTTGAAATGCATGAAGTTGGTACATTGCAAACTGAGGATAGACAAATTTTCCTTTTATTACACGCATTATATTTGTTTTTTCAAAGTAGTTTTGGTGCAGTTATTTGTCTGATGTTTTATTATACTCCATTTGCTGTACTGAGTTATAATATGTTAAACTGGTGATGGGAAATATCTTGCTGGAATTGTATGTCTGTCTTCTCAACCAGTTCATCTACACAATTATTTAAAAGTATATATTTGTATCATGTTGGACAGAAGAGTCTGGCTGATAACAGAAGCTTTGATTTTAGGAGGAACAAAACAGATTTTTGTGAAGGCCGCGGAGCAGTGGACCAACTGCTTAGCATGGCATAATAGTGTATGTGTGGCTATGTGTTAATATGATCTGCTCACATGCTATGAATATGAAGAAGACTTTAACATCATGAACCAGTATGAACAGTTGCAAGGGTTGTGGCAGTAAGGCTTAATAGCCTCATAGCTCTATGTCATATTATTCCTTTATGAAGGTGGTGATGTTTGTGATGAGATTGTTAGCATTAAGTTGACTTAATTCAAGTTAAGTTTCAAGCTCTTCCTAAAACTGTCTTGTCACAACCCCTGTTTATAATTTTCATAGACAGGATGTCAAAATATACTTGAGTCTGAAAGTGTGCTTATTTGAAAGAAAGCAGAGATACGAGGAGGTAACTGTCTCTAGCATAAAAATAGCAGATTGCCTTCAGTTCCTTGTTATTTGAGAAAAATGAAAAATAAAACCTCTTAAACTTAGAATTAAAAGCAGCAATAGTAAATAGTCCAAAACTTCAGATGTTAATTCCTCTTCCATACAAGTATTAAAGAAAAACTAGAGCAGACATAGTCACTGGAATAGCACAGCCTTTATTTATGATAAGTGCTTTCACACACCAACTGGACTTCAAATTGGGAACCTAGCTTTGCATCTCTGATATTTGCAGCCTATAAGGATACCATTTTGGCTGTATCTCAATGTGTCCATTGACATACATGCACTTGATGTATGGCTTGCAGTTAAGAATCCAGTGATAAAACACCCAAAATCTTGGATGAATTCACAGTGTAATCTGGCTATAAAGAAACATTAAACCAGTACCAGATGTGACTGTACTGTAATGGCCAAAACAGCACCACTATTCAAGCAAATATGAAAGCATAAGCCCCTAAGACTACTCACTTGCCAATATATGACACCATAGCAACCATACATGAAAACCAGCATAGACAAATATAGCCATGCTACTGTTCTGATTATCTAGACCATCTCTCTCTGTGCATCTCCAGCTGTCAACAGCTTTTAATATGTTTCCAGTGAGTTTCCTGCTCTAACAAGTGACCTGTCTGGCCAAACAAGTTTGCTAATTCCTTCTTATCTGATTGGCGTTTAACCTTGCATCATTTTCCACTCATTCTCTAATTAATGTGAAGCAGAATGGAATAGAAACAATATCACCAAATCTGATGTAATGGTACCTCTCTAGAAAATAATTGATTGTTTCAGGTTGGTGGGCAGAGATCAGCTACTGTCAGTGGAAAGATTGTATATTTCAAGGACATCATGAAAGTAACAGAAATTGAGAACATGAGCCTGTCAAGCAGAATGATGCATCAGGCAGCTGTCTTGCAGGGGGGGGGGGGGTTGAAGCAATTTGCAGTTATTAATCTGGAATGTAAATACTTAGATAAAGGTCACACTTCACTTAGTTTACATCCATACCTTCACTCATGCTGATAATCATTTAATAATGATGGAAATAATAAGATCACATGCAAAAGTTACAGAAATGAGGTCATTGGGCTTATGATATGTGGAAGATGAGGTGCTTCATGATGTCAGAGAGGCTCAGAGACTAGCCACTGCCTCTCTACATTAAGAGAAGGTAGATTAACCATTTTATAAGGTTGCTCTCACAATGACTTCCACAGACGTTATTCTAGAGGAGGCCGTCATATTATATAGGCAAAACCGAGCAGAAATTCAGAAAGAGAATTTATGCACATAATTATTGTATAAAGAAAAAAGATGAAAAGAATGCCTTGGCAAAGCATGTGATAAATAAGGGCACAGAACATCAATTTAGGTTTGGCATTTTGGAAATAGTTATACCAAATCCTAGGGGAGGAAATATAAAAAATGCATTATCTTATAGAGAAAGTTATTGGCAAATTTTAACAGACGCAACTACACCCCCAGGATTAAATGAGAGCATATCAACAAAAAGTATATTAGAGTTTTTTAATATTTATAAAGTATTTTTAAGTATTATACTGTATTGTATGATTTATTTTATAATATTAAGTTATAATACCTTCGGGTTTTAAAGGTTTACAGATCAAATTGGAAAATGTTTTTTAATAATTTGAATATGTTATGGAATTTCAGTACTAATGTATTAAGTGTATACAGCTTTAAATTTGTTTGACTTTTTGGTGCCAAAATAATACTATATAAGAGTTGCAAAAGTATTTGAGTGTTATTCTGATGAAGCCTACGTTGTTAGTAGGTGAAAGCGCTTAATCTGATTTGTATAATAAAAGTTTTCTTATTCTGGAATTATCAGCTGGTTATTCGTTCATCCAGGGAACTGCCACAAGTGTATTAGCATCAATCGACGTTTTGCAGCAGTTACGAACGCCTAGAGTTTAAGATGATGGAAATAATAAGATCACAGGCAAAAGTTACAGAAATGAGGTCATTGGGCTTATGATATGTGGAAGATGAGGTGCTTCATGATGTCAGAGAGGCTCAGAGACTAGCCACTGCCTCTCTACATTAAGAGAAGGTAGATTAACCATTTTATAAGGTTGCTCTCACAATGACTTCCACAGACGTTATTCTAGAGGAGGCCCATTTCAAAGAGGTACCGGGGTAACACAAGATGTATTATGGACATTATATCCTTCTGTTGCTATGGCAACATTTGGGAAATCCCCCCCCCCAAAAAAAAAGAACTGTAATCAACTGTAATGCCAAAATGGTTTACCTGCAAGCCATTGCAGCATACTGTTTTGACTCAACTCTTATTGAAAATTAAATATTGAAAATGGCTGAGGTGAAAAACTTAGAAAAACACACCAAAAAATTTTTTTTTGCAGGTAGGCAAACTCTCCTGCATGCTGATCTGGTTGAGACTACCCCCAGACCCCGCTAAATTATATATACCAACTCCATGGTCAGACCACAATGGAGAAAAATGAAAATGTCCTGTAAAAATGCCCCAATAGCTCACACAGTACAACATACTGATATGAAATGGACTGTGGCAGAAATTTTAAAACTAAAGTCACTCTATCACCAATGCTGTGATCACTTGTAACTGTGGCTGTAAGAAATATATATTAAATATATATATGTTCATACAGAGGTGGTGGTCTATTCTATAATAAATGGTCAACTTGAGCATCTTGTAGTATATGCTTAGGGAATTAGTTTTGAAAAGTCATGAGTCCAGAATCAAGTTCCCCAATTCTGCATTAAAAGATACGTAATTCTTCATAAAAAACAGGCCACACATATTATATTTAAAAATTATTTCCTGTTAGTTTAAGTTTAGGTTACTATTTTCCATTAATTTCATTGAGGGATGTGCTAACTAGCTTTGTTAAGTTAAATAGATTTTTATGGATGAGTTGTTTTGTGAATTTATTTACTATTTTGTTTGTTTATTAGATTTTTACATAATCTTGGTGTGTTGTTTTAATTAATTGTAATTAGGATTTTATTTTTATAATATTATAGTTAATTAAGTATGGTATGCACTTTAGTACAGTTTTTTATTTGTTTTATTTGCAGGCAATGCTGGATTTTGATTGATTGACTGTGTTTTATGTTTACTTATCTGTTACTTTTTTCCTTTTACTTTTTCATTATACTAATGTTAGACCACTTATGGATATTGCATTTAGATGCATAATGTTGTTTTGGCTTTTGCACAACATAGGTGTGTGTGTGTGTGTGTGTGTGTGTGTGTGTGTGTATTTGTAAATATGTATTTTGTCTGTGCAGAATGTGATTTTTCTTTTTATTACATTGTATGAGAATGGAGTTCTGGTGTTTTTAAAAGTATTGTTGGAGTCTGGTTATTTTTCTATTGTTTTGTACTGTACTTGTACATTTTAACCTAGTTTTGCTGTCATTTGTTGTGTTCCAATTTTTCAGTAATATGTTTTTGGCAATAATGAGATGTAGTCAATGTTTCATTTTATTTTTTTATTTTATTTATTTTTTTTACTATTTTAAATTTGGATTTAGGAGGGAGGTTTGTTTTAGGTGGATTTAGTTATTTTGGATTATTTGGGCTTGTTATTTAAATTTGCAGTATGTGAAGTTTTGTTTTAATTTATCACAAGTAGGGCTCAGCTTTGGTGATTGATGAATTGAATACAGAATGGTGATACTTGCTCACTAACACAGGTAGGGTGGTACAGAGCCATAATTCGGACAGGGCAAAGGGGGCACCTGTTCCAGGTGCAAGCTTTTGCAGGGCTCTTGGTAATTTTTTTAGCAAATGTTAACACTTTTTTTGATTTGAGGCAAACTTTTTTTTGGGGGGCAGGGGCTAAGAGTCTAGCTACATCTCTGGGATGGCAATAAATGCTTGACAATGTAGGTAGAGTGATGGTAAAACATATCTACTGTCCTGCTAACAGGCATGTTTTTAAAATACATACTTTAATGTGCCAAACAGAATGACGGGTGGATAGATAGATAGACAGATAGACAAACAAAGACATATACATAAATAGATAGATAAGACAAACACATAATAGAAAGATTAGACAGACAGATGGGCATGTTCTCATATAACATTAAACCTTGAATTCATAATAGAAAACCTTTGCAATAATGCTGGAAAAAGCCTGATGTTTCTCTCCACCAGCATATTTCACACAATCAGAGTTCTTTATTTACTTAAAGATTTAATCTTCTGTCAGTTTCTGCATGAGTTTTCATTTCATCTAGCAATTACAAAGGTAGTCACTTTGAATCTTTACCTGAGAATCTGAAAAGCTTCATAAAGGTATGACGATGAGTTATTTAAATTCACTTTTCTAAATATAGATTGCAGGGTACCACTCCTGCACACAGAAGTGTAGTGCTAATGAAAGAGCAGACCTCAGAATTTCATTACACACTTGTGTATATTTTCTTTATTCCTGTGCAGTCAGGCCATACGACAATGCTCTATTTCATGCCTTATGGCTGATTTTTATCTCCTTTGTTTGTTCTAGCCCAACAAATATTTAACAGCTGCTGTATATTTTCTTGGCTATAGTGGAGACAGCTCATAACTAATTCTGGACAATGAATGTGTGTAGGCTTTCTGAGTTCCCTTGAAAGTATGGCTGCAATAAATGCTCCTTAGGTTATTTGAAACCTATAGTAACTGTTAACTTGAGTTATTTGAAAATGTAAGGTATCTGAATGTTTATAGTGACTGTCATTCTGCATATTAATGCTATTAATCTTACAAACAATTATGTCATTGTCTTCATTTGCATCTTAATATGCTGTGGTATGTAATGGGACAATATGCTGCCATTAAAAATACTTCTTAGGTTATCAGCACAATTCATTTGAAAGGCTGGTATGAACCATACAATTTTTTTGTTTCTACGTGCTTATACAACTTGCACAGTGTAACATGTACTAGTAATAGTTAAATGACTGTCACAGGCCTCTGACTAGTAGTAATGTTCTGGTGTAATGTGCCACTTACTCATTTTTCAGACCAAGCTCCTACTGACTAATTTATTGATACTACTGATAAAACTCCTGAAGATGTTTCTGATAGTTTAAACCAATTCTTTACTGAGACAATTCAAGCCCTAGCTAGCCAACTACCTCCTAGCTCCCCTGGTCCTGAAAGTAGCACCCCTAGAAACCTACTTGCGTTCAGCTTCCAACCAGTCGCCACTTCACTTATACGTACCTTGATCAAAAAATTAAAACCCACTACACTTTCTGCTGATCAACTCCCTGCCGAATACCTACAAAAATCAGCTGATGCTATTGCTTACCCCATCTCAATACTAATCAATCGAACCATAGTAGAAGCTAAAATTCCCACCATCTGGAAAATATCCTATGTAATCCCACTTCACAAAGGAGGCAGCTCTACTGAATTCTCCAATTATAGGCCAATAGCTATACTCTCCCTTGCAAAGATTATGGAAAAATGTATTCATAGACAACTCATGCACCACCTAATCCAAAATCGCCTTATGGCAGACACTCAGCATGGCTTCCGTCCTCATCACAGCACTACTTCAGCCCTCCTAGCCTTTACTAACACCATAAACCATAATCACAACAATAATTATATATTCTCAGCCCTCTTTTTGGATCTTTCCAAGGCATTCGATATGGTTGATCACCAACTTTTAATCCACACCCTGCAAGCATTCTGTCTAGATACTGGAGCCCTCCAATGGTTTCAATCCTACCTGAATGGTCGACAGCAGGCTGTCCTCTGGCAGAACAAACTCTCTAACCTTCTATCTAACACCCTTGGAGTACCACAAGGCTCTATACTAGGGCCCTTGCTGTTCTCCATCTTCATTAACAACCTTTATACTGTCATCCCAAAAGTCAGCTGTATCCAGTATGCTGATGACTCTACTCTGATTTGCTCAGCCACATCTCCAGTAGAGTTATGGTCAGCTACCCAGAC
Source organism: Protopterus annectens (assembly GCF_019279795.1). Classification (NCBI taxonomy): domain Eukaryota; kingdom Metazoa; phylum Chordata; order Ceratodontiformes; family Protopteridae; genus Protopterus; species Protopterus annectens. Next base: position 1,967,903,216 of record NC_056731.1, read on the forward strand.
CACATTTAATACAATAGAAAACTGGCTTTCTGAACATCGTCTGATCCTAAATCTCAAAAAAACTAAAATGCTGTTATTTTCACCAACACGTAGATCTACTGCTTTCACCTTAACCATAAAATCAAATGATGGCACAATAATCTCCCCTGACCCATCTACAAAACGATTAGGTGTCATCATAGACAATAATCTAAAATTTTACCTACATGCTAACCAAACTATCAAAACCATCAATAAAAAACTAGGATCACTTTACAGAATAAAAGCCTTCCTAACTCCTCCAGCTAAAATTGCCATAGCTCGCTCTCACCTTCTTTCAACCCTTCTGTATGCATCCCCTCTACTCTCAAATTTAAACAAGACTGTCCTTAACAAACTCTCAATTTGCTACAACCACATTGCCAGGTTTGCCACTGGGCTGCCTTTTAGGACACATCATTGCATCAATCTAAATCAGCTTGGTTGGCTTGAACTACCCAGCCTAATCCAGTATAACCAACTGATTATGCAGGGATGGCTCGTGGCATCGGACTGCCGGACTGCAGCCCCCTCAGCTTTGAAAAAGAAAATGTAAATAAAGTACCTTTTTTGCAGCAGAGATGTATTTTTTTGTTTTAAATGAAAATTGTTGGTCTCTCCGAGTCCGCGACTCGGAAGTACGCGCATGCGCACTTTAACCGCCTTAGGTTGCGGCGGTTTTAAATAGATTTATTTTTTTTTTATTGCAGCCCGGGGGAGTAATTAAGGCATCATTGTGATGCCCAGAAGTCTATGCGGTTCCAAACCGCATAGAATTGGAAGGGGCTCGGACTGCGACGTCCGCAGGCATGTCATGACGTGCTTGCTGGGTTAAATGATGCTGATTGGTTGTCGCTCTCTTCCCGGGCTTTATGCGTTGGGAAAAGAGCGAGAATCAATCAGATACTCAATTGTGGGCTTGCCTTGTGGATCGATCATGACTGTCACAGTCACACAGTATTTATTTTATTAATAATTTTCTTTTAATTTGCGATTGCATTTTATTTATTTTTTTTTTATTTGGGCGCCGGTATACTATTTTGTCAGCTGTGCTGTTGCTGACTTGCTGTGCACCCTGTGCTGAAGACAGTGAAGATAAGAAAGAATAACAGAACAGAAGTCAAGAAGAACTGAAGAAAGAAGAAGGAAGACAGAAAAGAAGTTAGAAGAACAGAGTGAAGAACTAAAGTAAGTATACTCTTTGGCTCCCTGATGGGTGTATGGCTGACTCATTGACTTACAGAGCTGCTTTATTTTTGTGAGGGGAATGATAATGGATACAAATGCTGTTTTTTATGTTCATGCATCATATTTCACACCAGAGTGCAAGAGTACAGTGCTCTGTAACTGAAACCTTAACATTAATTACTGAGGACATACTTGTGCAGTACCTACAAATATTTCCTTCAAGCAGTGTGGTTTTATAAATTTGTATAAAGTAAACCGTTTGTGTTGTTTAATGTTCCAAATCAGACTTCTATGTAACTTACTAACAGCCAGGAAAATGACTACAAAGAATTTGAAAAAAGAGACTACAGCTTCCTTTATAGAAATACTGTCAAAGCTGTATGTCATAAAGAAATGTCTGCTATTAAGATGAAAACAAATAAAATGACTACACAATATAGTTGCTGAATAAACCCACTTCTTGCACTGCAGTTCTAATTATAATTTATATTTTATAATTAGAACTGCAGTGCAAGAAGTGGTTTGAGTTGAGTGCTGCTTGTTTTCTTATACTTGATTTTGACTGGCATTCCATTAATGTATTTAAAAAAAAGTAAGTTATTTTTTCATGCCTCACAACCTTTTTTGTTTCCATCTAGATATTAAGCTGTCATGCAGCCAATGCATTGAGATATTTTTATTCTTCTACACTTCATTTTGTCTTGATTGGACTCTCATAATGACGGTTTGGCACCCAGGGCAGTATATTTAGTTTTTGTGGTTTGCTACTACAGGTGTGTGTGTGTGGTAGGGAATACCTCAGGCTTGAAACCTGTACCTTGTATGCAGGTGTTAAAGACCTGAATTCCCTACCCACCACCATTTGTAAAAAAAAAAATTGCAGATTTTTGCCTCATATTTGATCTGATCTGTTCCTCATAATATCCGTGGTTTGTAAATATTATAATGCATGATATTTGATGGTGCAGTGGTAGCATTGTTGCCTCACAGCTGCAGGTCCTCAGGTTTGATTCTTGGCTGGGGTGCCTTCTTTGTGGGGTCTGTATCTTCTCCCTGTGTTTGTGTGGGTTTGCTTTTGTGTCCTCCCATGTTACAAAGACATGTCTGCATTATTTCTTCCTGGGCCTCTGCTGAAATTTTTTTTTTGTTCCAAGTCAGACTGTCCTGATTAACAAATGTTAAATAAAATTGACAGGCATTTGAATTTCAGACTTCAGGTTTCTGAATGTTTAATCCTTTGCATATTTGATGGTGCAGTGATAGTATTGTTGCCTCATAGCTATAGGTTTTCTGGTTTGATTCTTGGCTGGAGTGCCTTCTGTGTGGAGTCTGCATCTTCTCCCTGTGTTTGTTTGGATTTTCTCTGGTGCCCTGTCATTTTACAAAGATGTGTCTGCAGTATTTCTCCCTGGGTCTCTGCTGAAAATTGTTTTTGTTCTGTCAGCAGTAAAATTGACAGGCATTTGAATTTCAGACTTCATGTTCTTCAGAAAATACATAGTAACACAACTGTAACACAACCTTTTATTCTAGCAATTTTCTAAGTTTATAAGATGAATATTTGAAATTTGTCCCTATTTTTGGGACTGTATTCCCCCATTATTGGCTTCGTCCAGGTTTTTTGTGCTAAGGTTGACAGCTATGGCAAGAACTGAATTCACTGAATATGTCTGAGGGCTGTATTCCCTCATTACTGGGTTTGTCCAGGTGTTTTGTACTAAGAGGTTGACAGCTATGGTGAGAACTGAATTCACTAAATGATGGCCATTTAAGTTTCAGTCTTCCTCTCTTTTACAAAGCAGCTGATGTGGTAGTGGTATGTTGCTCTGACTGTTTTGCACAGGGACCTTGGCAGTAAAATGTATGGTGGTAACACAGCATTTTATTCTAGCAACTTTCCAAGATTATACAAGCAATGTTTAATGTGTCCCTGTTTTTTGACCCCCCCAATACATTTTGGCTTTTTCCAGTTTTCTTGTGCTGCGAAGTTGAGATGCAGTTGAGTATTGAGTAGATTTTACAAGGAGCTGAGAGCTGCAGGGGAACAGAAGTTTAGTGTTGCTTAAATGAAGTTGGCTTGCCTTGTTAATAGCACAACAGGTTGTGTACTTGCTTTTGATGTAGAAGGCTGTGGGTTCTACTCCCACAAGGGGTGGATGCTGCCATACTGAGAATGTTCTCCTTGGTGAAGATACTAACTATGAGTCTGTTATCAGTTTGCCATCCATTTCCTCTTGCAATATTACTAGCTTATCATTTTTTAATGTAATATAGGCAATTTATTCCTGAGGGTCAACAGACACTTTATTTTTCGATGAAACCATGAAATATAAAGGTGTTTGCTAGCAGCAACCTCTTCATTAGTTACAGATTTCTTTAATGTGGAATTATTTAGATGACTTTTACTTCTTCAGAGATTGTGCATATTTACTGATAATGGACTGTAGAAATGTTCATATTTACTGATAATGGACTGTAGAATTGTGCATATTTACTGATAATGGCGGACTGTAGAATTGTGCATATTTACTGATAATGGTGGACTGTGGAAGTCTGAGTAGACTTTTATGATGAATGTTCTGAACTGGGCAGTTTTGCCATTATGGGTGCATGTGTTTTGTTTCATTGCTTACTGGAAAAATGTTCAAAACAAATTTAAAACACCCTCTAACAACTGTACTGTATTGTACAAGGAATATAATTTAGTACAATGAGGAAGGTGTATCAAAGAGCACATGTATGTTTCATATGCAAGGGGCCTATGATTTGAAAATAGCCCAAAATTAATCTTTATCTGCCACTGGCAAAATGTATTTTCTTTGAATGTAGGTTTCAATGCTGTTTCAATTAATGTGAGTTTCAAGGGCAGAGAAGTTTTAATGCTAAATTTTCATTGTGAGACTGCATTGCTTTGTTTAGCAGATTACTTAGTGTTTGTGCTGTAAAATACAAAATAAAACTTTCAAATGAAGTCCAACTCATCATAGAAGTAAAGCAGAATGCACATTAGTGTTTATGGTAAATGGAGTAAAATAGCCAAGTAATGGTTCACTGGAATGGCTGCAGAGGCTCCATTCAACCATGATTTTGTCAGGGGGGAAGGGCAGCAAACTCGGACAAGCCCAGCTGAACTATACCTCCCAACTGTCCAGATTTTCAAAGAATGAATAGATTTTTGCTTCTTATTTTTGGTTTGTTCTTCATAAAATTTGTAGTTTTCTGGCAAATCATTTAGGAATTAAGTCACTAAATAATGATACACCGAGTTTCAGACTTCATAACCTTCAGTAAAATGCATGCTAAAGTAAGAACTGTTATTCTATCAACTGTCTCAATTTATACAAGAGCAATTTATAGTACTGTTTATATGTTCCCCCAATATATTTGGCCTTGTTCAGATTTACTGCATTAACAGGTTGAGAGGTACATGCAAATAAATTGCTTTATAGAATTAGGCATAGCCAACCTCTCAACTGTCCCCAATTTTGGCTCAAAATGTTGCTCTTCCCCCTAATAATCCCTCTGCAAAATAGCAATTTTGGAAGAAAACATGGAGGGTTTACAATTAAGAAATAACCGTAATAATCAAAGTTATTGATTACTTGAAATGCATGCAGATTATTTTATTTTGTCAGCTGCTCAAGTTAGCAGTTCTAATATTAAAGTGCCCCTTCTTTGACAGGTTCCCAGCTGTATTGTGTGACTATTTTATATTTTTGCATCACATTTTTGGTCAATGTTTCATAAAATTGTGTTTTTTTGGCAAATTAGTGACAAATCACTAAAGACTAAAGTTAGAAAATAATGACAGAAATTTGAGTTTCAGATTGTATACCCTTCAGAAAATTCATACTAATGCAAGACCTATTCTATTATCTTTCTAAGTTTATTAGAGCAATATTTAAAAATTGTCCTTATGTTTGGGCCTTTGTCCCACTTCTGTGTATGGCTTTGTCCAGATTTCTTGCTCTGAGGTTGAGAGGTATGACAAATGTGTCAGGGCCATCACAGTCAGCCAGAGACATTTCAAATTGTGACATACTTGTTGCACCCCACTGCCCCATGTAGTGACTCTGGATGTGTCCAAGCAAGGCAAGGAGTAGTTATGCAGTGTAAATGTGCAGTGTGTCCCCCCATCCAAGGTAGACACAAGTACTACAGTGGCTTTTCATCTGTCCTTGATTTTGCAGAACTGTCTGGTTTCTGTCATATTTTTGTACTGTTGATTTATGCTTATTACTCAGATTTATGCTTATTATTCAGAAAGTGCCTGTTGCTCTGTGTTTAAGTAGCAATGCTTTAATGACCATAAGGTAAGCTTGTCTGAGATTGTAAGATGCAAGTAAGCTTTAATAAGCATACTGTTAAAGAATTGCCAACACTGAAAGCCTTTCTGTTGTTGCCATGCAGAGAATACTTGACTAGATAATGTATAAGCCTTGGGTATTAAAGGACAGGATTCCATTATTTTAAAAAGCTCATTACACTTGTTGGAGACTTCCAGTCATCTCTACAGACTTTACCCATAAACTAAACAGAATGCCAATCATGTGTGGTCCATAACCTGTACAGTAATCCTTTAAGCAATGTATCTTGAGCTTGTTTCTTGTTTGCTTTTCATTTTTTACTTTGATCATATTTTCCCCATGAAACAAGTAGATAGTTGTCAGGCAACAGGTCTTTTTTGGATAAGAAACATTTTTTACAAGTGGGGGCATCACAGATATTTCTACTTTCAACATGTTACTTGGTACTTTAATAAAGCTGAATATAAATTATAATTAGAACTGCAGTGCAAGGAGAAGTGGTTTGAGTTGAGTGCTTCTGTTTTTTCTTATACTTGATTTTGACTGGCATTCCAGTAATGTATTTAAAAAGTAATTTATTTTTTCATGCCTCACAACCTTTTGTTTCCATCTAGATATTAAGTAAGCTGTCATGCAGCCAATGCATTGAAATATTTTTATTCTTCTACACTTATTTTTAGCTTGATTGGACTCTCATAATGATGGTTTGCAACCCAGGGCAGCGTATTTAATTAAAGTTAGTTTTGTGGTTTTAGCTCCTCCCCTTTCTAGTTGACCACACCCCTTCCCCTTGACCCCACCCATTTAGCTGTCTCCTGCAGCCCCCCTTTGATTTGAAGTCACCAGCCGCCACTGTGATTATGGCCTATAAAATCCTCTATAATCCAGACAATACTCCTGCACTTAAAAATACTATCACCCCCTATAACAATCCTAGACCGCTTCGATCCTCTAACAAACTACTAATTCAGACTAGCAAAATTAATAACACAGCCGTTGATTCTCTCTTTGCAAACTCTGTAAGTAGATCCTGGAACTCTCTTCCAGCTGATATTACCTTACTTTCCACCTTAGGTCAATTTAAAACTAGACTCAAACAACATTTGTCACTTAACTGGCTATGTCAATGTATCAAGCCTGGCTAACTCTCTCTAGAATGTGTAAAAACCTGTTAACTAGTTTACTGTGTAATTTAATTTAATCCTGACTTGTGCTCAGGATTAACTGTAACCTGTGGAACTTGTTTAACTTGCTTACTTATGTAATCTCTGTAAATAGTCTGTAATATGTAATGCTGGTATTATGTAATGCTGTATCTGCTTACCCTTGGAGCTTTTCTCCCCGGGCCTCCGCTGAAAATGGACATGCATCCAGTCGGACTATCCCAGTCAACAAATGTAAAATAAATAAAAATAAAAATTATTGACTAGCAATCTATATAGCAGTACCTTTGTAACATTTGTGATAAAAATGTTTTGTAAGACTTGATTGCTATATTATATACTTTGACTGCAACTGAGAAGTCTTTTTTGTAATCCAGTCTACTTACCTTAAAAGGGGAAAGAGCTTAAGGAAAGTATATTAAATTCAGACAGCCTCACACATTTCTGGCCAGACTACAGTGTCTAGCAGATTGTCTTCCTAACTCATGGTCATGACTATATTTATTTATTTTACATTTGTTTACCAGGGAAGTCCGACTGGGACACAGGTCCTTTTTTTCAGTGGAGACCTGGGGAGAAAATTCACAAAGATTTAAGACATGATGTGAGAATTCAATCAGTTCTGTGGGTTACATAAATATTACAAACATTATAGAAATTTACAAAGATGCAAGACATGATGGGTGTATACAATAACAGTTACACAGACATGGACAGGAGAGATTTCTGTGAGAGAACATATACATCACACTTTATACATGCTTATTAACAGTATAGATTAATTAGAGTTTATTTTCTTCACTTGTTTTGTTCCATATATTTATTTAAGCACAGTAAATAATATAAGAGCACATAAAATGTTGTAAGCCTCAAAGAATAACAAAATAAAGGACAAAAACAATAATTTATACGAAGAGCAGTATTGGTCTCATTGGCTGTGGACCCCACTGCTATTTATACTGGTGATGAACTACATTAGCAAACAGGTCAGAGGGGGTAGATCAACAAAGCTGCACTATGCAGTCAGCCAGATTCTGAGCAAGACTTTTGACAAAGGACAGGGGAATGAAATGCAAAACTGAAAGCACACGGGATGAAACTGAATACAGATAAGGCAACTGCAATGACAGCAAATGTGGGAAATCAGAAGAAGATAACTGAGATAGAAGGGAAAATAGTGTAACAGGTTAACAGCTTCAAGTATCTGGGAGGGTTGGTTGAGAAGCAAAGCCTGAATGAGGAGGGTACAAATAGAATTAGCTGGGCTGATGCCAACAGGCACCGAATGTCAGGAATAGTGTTTGACAGAAGAATGTCAAAGAAGTTGGAAAGTAAGGTGTACAATACAGTGGTACAATCAGTATTACTGTATGATACAGAAACCTGGGCAGTGAAGGCAGAGCAGTTGAGGAAGACAGAGGAGATGGAAATGAAGTGCTTGACATGGATGGTAGGATGCATAATGAGGAAAGATGAAGAAATAAGGACATTAGAGCAGAAACCAAAGTATCTCCAGTTGCAGAAAGGGTCAAAGAAAACAGATTATGGTGGTTTGGGTACATGTACAAGAAAGCTGAAGACAATCTGGTGAAGAAGATTTGAGGCAGACAGGAAGAAGGTAAGAGGATATAAGGGTCTCCAACAAAGAGGTAGATGGATTGTGTGAGAGAAGACCTGCAAAAGTCAGGCATGAGGGTTGAAGAATGTAGGATAGCGGCATTAAATAGGGAGAGATAGTGACAGTTGACACAAAACCCCGATCCAGTGCATATAACAAAGAAGGGCTTTTAAATTAATGCACTGTGCACTTTAAGGAATGGGTACATTTAATTGATATTTAACTAATGTATTAATTAATCAGTTTGGTTTGACACTAGTATATAACCCAGTATGTAATTAATGAATGTGTTCTGATGAAATCTATTATATTAGATGAAAGCATTTAACACAGAAGGTTCTACAAATAAAGCTGTGTTTATTTCGGAAATACATTTGGAGTTTCTTGGATCCTAGACACCCAAGACAGCGGACAGAAAAATATGACATTTCCATAGACCACTGCCAACAAGATTTGTAGATTCATCACTATCGTCCTTTAAAAAGAATACTATTGTACTGTTCTAGGCAAAGCAAAATAGCCTCCTATAAAATAAAGGCATTTTCTACTGATAGTGACCCTCATTTAAAATCCCCCAAAATTATTAACACATTAAAGGTGGATTTCATAATAAATATAGATTCATTTTCCTTTACTAAAAGATTTATCAATAGAAATACTACCTTCAAGCTAAGATCTCAGTCTGTCTCTTCACTCCCTCTTTAATTGCCTCTAGAAATAAATTGTATATTACTGACCATAGCTTTAACAATGACACCACAGATGGACCCCCTTTCTAATAATCCTCAGATCTATACCCTCCTTCCAGGAATCCTGATACCAACTAAAAATAATTCTATTCAAAGAATCCATTTTTGAATACCATAGAAAATACAGCAATATTTAAACTTCCGCATCCCCTCTGCTGGTTCCTCAAATCTTTCACTTATAAGAGAAATTCTTCTCATGTCAAATCCATAAATCTAAATATCACTGTTTACAGTTTTCTAATTGTTCCTTCTATTCTCTTCATTTCAACTTTAGCTCTCTATTGCTCCCTTCCTTGGTTTAGTATCTCTGCCAGTTAACACTCTCACCCTACACGTGCTTGTATATACTATATCATACTGTATGTAGTGCATTATAATATGAGATTGGAATATATAACCAAAAAGAATATGCCACACAATATCTTCATACCATATTTACATCTCAACAATAGGCACTGTGTTATACAGATCTGATTTTACAATTCACATTCTTTTTTGAGTATGTATAATTTAGAAGGTACTATTTATTATTAGTACGATTTATATTTATTTCTTCTTAAATATAAGTTTTGCTATATTTATATTCTTCTATTAGTCAAACCTAGAAATGATATGTCTCTCTAGATCAATACTGATCCCCATTTAACAAAATAAAATCCAACAACGTGGAATACAGTATGGGATGAATGCATCCGACCACTTAGACATCATATTTTCCATGCTAACTTCTACTGGAGGGAAACAATCTCTCTTAGTACCTGCCTGTCTGAGTTTTTCAAGCAGGAATGATTTCCAGTTTTTTTTCAAGGTCTTTATTCAATGTGGCTAATTCTGTTTCCCAAGCCACTACTGTTTAAACCCAGTTCTTTCCATAAAGGACAAATATTTTCTGAATGGGCTTCTCTCAGCACTCCTTTTACATTATATTAAACAGTTCATTAAACAACCTGTTTTTCCTTATACATTCAGGTAATTTTTTCTGTTCTTAAAGCAATACTAACATCTTAGCAAATATATTCATCTGAAATGCTGACTGGTGGTTCAAATGGCAGAATGCCTGACAAGTAAATTAGGCACAAGTAGTGACTTTTACAGAGTCAAGAGTAAAAATTGAATTAAGTGGGCTATCTGGTATTGGGCAATATAACCTTTTGCATGGAAGAATCGATAATAAGCAAAGAAATAAAAGCTGGCCCTTTCAAAATGAAGTATGTGCAGTCCAAGTAATAGAGGCCACCTTTTCAAGGTCAGGAAAACATTAGTGTGGCAGAATTAGTTGGAGCAAAAGTCTAGAGGAATCTTTAGTACTTTGGTGAAAGGAGAGGAAAGGCAAAGGTCAAACACTCAGTTTAGAAAGAAGAGCCTGTTTTGGCAAAAGTCATTCCTAGTGCAAGTTCTGGTAACTGAAACCTACAATTGCCTAACCACAGAGTTTTCAGTAAAAGACTTTAGTTACTGATACTTTAAACTGCCTAATGTGACATTTGTTTCTAAAGGAGATACCCTGGGATTCGTTAACAATCGTATAGGCATAGGCATCACTGTTATCGAATATGCATACTGCTCATCACACTTAAATGTTTCCGAGTGCCATTTAATGATCAGCAATAGTGTCTGTGGCCATGAAGTTGTGCTGGGCTCATGAGTACACAATGCAAATAAAGCTCCCTGCCTATAATAGGCAAAAGTATTATGCAAGCATTCGTGGACAGCTTATATGAAGTAAGGGCAAGTGACTTCTAATCATGTAAATGCAAGTTACATAAAAGTGGAATAATTTTCACAGAATATAATATTAATAGTGCAGGGATAACTATGAGAGGTGGGTAAATGGAAAAATATACTCAGTTAATGCATTCAGATATGATTATGTCACAAAGAAACATTTTCACAGAAAAATGTCCAAACTGATGGTAATAATAAATTATCCTGTTTCCAATTGCTTATTGATGTGCATAACTTAAATATAGACATGCTAACAATGGATGTGAGAGGGACACAATGCAACATTGTAAGAAAAGGGAGTAAATGTGATATTAATGTTGATAACTTGCCAAGCTGAGATAATAGTTATTAAGGACAGTGGATACATTAGGGACTATTCACATATAGTGCAGTTACTGAATAAGACATGTATATAGATAATGTATGTATGACAACTGACTGTAGTGCTTTATCCTCCACTTCTTCCTATATAACAAGACATGAGTTGTACAGCATATGTGTGATGCACAGCAGAAAAGCACATGCTTTAATATTTATTTTATCATTGGACAACCATTCATACGTGGTTATATTACATTTACACGTCTTAGACAGACGTGTTTTATATATATATATATATATATATATATATATATATATATAATCTGTGTGTGTGTGTGTGTGTGTGTGTGTGTGTGTGTGTGTGTGTGTGTGTGTGCATCATAAACAGTAATGTAATTGCATTGAAAATATACAAGTGACAAATATCATCATAGATCTGATGTCATTGCAGTAGTTCATCGTCTTCATTTGTAAATGGAGCATACCTAATATAAGACTCTACTGGGCATGCTCAAAAGACATTACAGCAAACACTGCCATAACAGCATGTAAACAACACAAACACACAAGAAAGTGTCCAAACACAGGTTAAATCACACTTTATGATGATATGACATCATGCCATACAGGAAATCATATTATGTAAGTCCTTGTGTCCAATAAAGCTGTCAAGTGTGAAGAAAACAATTACAGTAATACATAAATATTTGGAGGATGATGCACCGATTACAGGCACCAAACTGACGTTTTTACAAAGTTGTGAGACTCCACCTATATGAAGTTATTACATCATAAGTTTATGTTGCAATTTGTATTAGATAAAAGGGTTGTATTGTATACATTATAGCACTTATGGATGTCATTCATGCATAACAGCATTTGGACATGCAATACTTTCAGTCAGCCAATGTGAGGTTTGAACACCTGAGTATGAGACAAAAGAAATTACATGATATTGGGAAGAATGAATGTGCCGTAGTGCCAGTGGTGCTATAACTGTGCAATATTGTGTTCTTTGAAGCTGTGACATCATTTTATTGCTGCAAGGGATATGTGTGCCTGTCATTTCTTTAAAATACTGCTGCTATATGTGTGTTTGTCACACAACATTGCCTGCTGTTAGGTATACCCAGACACATGTGATGCATAATCCAGTCATCACTGTGATGGGAGAACAGCAATCATGCACAATGTGAGGATAATCCTTGATTCAAATACATGCTTACTAAGGCAACAGCATACAGAACACTGTCTGATGTTCTCATGCCACAGGGAACACCTTTGTAGTTTTCATTGGAAAGCCAGCTGTCATGCAATGTTATCATCATTATCATCCAATAAAGCATTTCTGTGTGAAAAATGAGCACAAATTCATAGGATCATAGGAAATTACTAGGCTAATGGCCCTAGGGTTCTTACAAGCCTAGCCAAGTTCTACCCTTATTTCCATGATCAGTACCTAATGCCCCTGTCCAAGAGTTTACCCATCCAATCGTCCAGATTGCGTTTGAAGAAGGCCAATGGGGTACTCTGTTAGACATGAAATGGGAGTCTGTTCCAAAGGTGTGGCAATTTCTGGGAGACAAGTCTGTCCCTCCAGCAGGTTCTATTAATGTCACATACCAGGTTAAGGTCTTTAGAGCGAGTAACCTGTGTACCATTTGACTTGCGGATATGCAGCATTTCCAATCAGGTAGGGTCAGAGATTGCCTTATATGAAAGGCAGAGATCGTCTCTGAGTAAACTGTATGAAACAGAATAAAGTGACAGTGATTTCAGGTGATCCACATAGGATAGATGCTGAAGGCCTTGAATTTTCTTTTTGAGGAAATACCAAAAGGGCATTGTACTCAATTATTGGTCTGATGAGGGAAGAGTACAGGAGGGTTATAACTTTTTTTTTCTGGAGACAATGCCCTTACATATGAGATGAGCAATACAGAATGCCCTTCTTACCACTGTGGAGACATGGTGATTAAAGGTGAGGTTGCTGTCAACCTGTGTGCCCAGGTCTCTCACCAATGAGTGGATACTTAGGGTGCTGCTATTGATGTGGTAGTTAGCAGGAGTATTGCTCTTACTGAAAGTAATGATAATACATTTTTTGCATTGATGTTTAGGGCCGTAACTTTGCCTCCAATCATTTATTTGTATAAAACCCTCTTGTAGGATTTTGACATCATTTGGAGATTCTATGACTGCTCCCAGTTTGCAGACATCAGCAAACTTTGTCAGCCACAGATCTTTAGTTTTAGCTTGCACTTCAGAGAAATACATTCAGAACAGTAGAGGTCTCAACACTGATCCCTGTGGAACACCTCTGGTTACAGGTCTGCTGTTGGAGGTGGATTCCCCTATTTTGACTATTATGTTGATAGGCCTTGTGAGCCATTTTAAAACTAGCCAATTACACTATGTGAAAGTCAAACCCTGCACCTTGTGTTTGTAAGGCAAGCACCTTAACCATTATGCCAACCTCCTTTAATAGGCTACCTGCCTTGTGGGCCATTTTAGGCATAGCCAATTACCCCATGTGAGACTCAAACCTTGCACCTTGTGCCTGTAGGGCAAACACCTTAACCATTATGGCAACCTCCTTTAATAGGATACCTGCCCTTATGGGCCATTTTAGGCCTAGCCAATAGCCCCATGTGAGACTCAAACCTTGCACCTTGTGTCTGTAGGGCAAACACCTTAACCATTATGCCAACCTCCTTTAATAGGCTACTTGCCCTTGTGGGCCATTTTAGGCATAGCCAATTACCCCATGTGAGACTCAAACCTTACACCTTGTGTCTGTAGGGCAAACACCTTAACCATTATGCCAACATGTGCTCTAACAGTAAGCCAGTTAGCAACCTGTCTAACAATATAAGGGTTGATACCTAGCTGGGTGAGTTTGTCAATGAGGCCTAAGTGGACAAGGGTGTAGCGAGGCATAGTCATTGTCCTCCACTGGGTACATGTTTTTTTTTCATAGTATCACATCTTTGTGGCTTTTTTTCAGGTCATGTTATGTCTACAACTGCCTAAGTGAATGCCTACAACAACAGGTACAATATTTCTAATCTAAAAATAGTATATTTAATAGTTTTAGATGGAACAGTTGAAAATGTTGCTTACATTTATTAAGTGCTTGGGGGCAACATGTTGAAAGATGTTTCCATTAAGTGATACATGTCCAAGGCGGTAGTAGTAAGAGCTTGTGACTACAAAATGGTATTTGCTTACTACACCCCTGTGAGTGGGGAATAGTGTCAAAATCCTTGGCTAAGTCTAGGTAGGCTGTATGCACAGATTTCCCCTCACCCAGGGTCTCGGTGACTGTCTCAAAGAAGTCCACCAGGTTTAACAGGCATGATCTCCCTTTGACAAATCTAAACCACTTAGGGTCAAGTGTTTGGAGATTACCTATATCTTTGTGGATAAGGTCTTTGATGATTTGCCCCCATGGCCTTGCAGATAAGACTAGTCAGGCTGATAGGTCTATAATTCCAAGGGTCAGTGGAAGCACCACCTTTGTGCAAGGAAATAATGGTTGCCATTTTCCATTCAGCTGGGACATAGCCTGTGTTGTTAATTCTTGTTGGACCCCATGTAGGATGCAGCCTGGGATGTTATCAGGTCCCAAAGGTGTTGTGTTTTTGGTCTAAGAGAGGATATTTATAACCTGCTCTTTAGAGATACAAGGTAGGGGACAGGTAGTAGGGATGTCATGGGTTACATGTAGCAGGGACAGGGGAGTGAAGTTTTTACAGAATCTGTCAGCCAACAGGTTAGCTATGTCCACAAGCTCAGTATATGTGGTATCATTAACTAACAGTTCAGCACAAATCTGGTCCTTTCCTTTTAGGTTACAGATGTAACTAAAGAATGCCTTGTGGTTGTCATATTGTAATACGAATCCACAGCCATACATTTACACAGCAGATAGCTGGCTGATAACATTGTTACCTACCTGCACATTCAGTCATACTGATACAACTGAGTCTTAGTGGCTAGATTTGAACAGACTACTGAAGATCTGAAGACACACAGCACTGCCTGAATCATACACACCACATGAGATGTTTATTTTACAATTGTGACAGTGTGCATTTGTACGGATGACATCACCATTCTTTAATATGTTGATTTTCTTTCAAAAAGGTATGAAGGTAATTGAAGAGCACAGTAACACTACACAGCTGCACATGCCACATGCATTAGAAGCCTTCTCTAGACAGCGTGACAAAACCCCTGCAGGCAGTAGTCAGTCATTGCTCGAGTCAAACCTCTTCCCTCTGTACTAACCCACTATAGAGAGCACAGTACCCGCAGCTAGCACCCCAGGATAAGTCACATGAGCACTTTAATGTGGTTCATTTTTTTGAACACCCTTATTGAGTTATCACTTCTGACACAGACATACTTGCATTTATATAGAAGTAATCAAACCATATTAACAAGTTCCCATTTACAAATGTTATACATTACATATATTGATATATGTCCTATATTCAAAGCAATATTACATAAATTGTTCAATTCCTTCCTTTTCTTAAACCACATTCCTCCTCAAAAACATTTTTCTGCATGTATTGTTCCCACAACATCCATTTTTTCTGTGTAATTTAGTCTTACCCTTTTGTAAAGATCCTATTTCCTGTTCTTTTTTCTCTGTTACAGTATTGACTTCAAGTATAGATGGTTTAGATCTTGATTTCCATTTTCTAGTAATTTCTTTTTATCAGCCACAAGAATCAAACTCAACAAAGCCTTACTATGTCTAGGCAACTCAAATCCTGTATCCAATAAAAAAAAAAAGCAGTTTCCTCAATTACATGCATTTCCTCACCAGTATTCCTGACAGTGTACTCTGTAAAGAATTTCTAAAGTCTGCGAAATCATTCCACACTGAGAACACATGCTCCAAGGTAACTCCTTCTCTTCAATTCACCTCCTGCATTTGCCATCAACCTGAGGAAAAATTATTTGGATTCTGCTTGGGGTATAAAAGTATCTATGCCAACACTTATAGGCAAACATCCTATATCTTATAGATTTTGTTACATATTTGTAAGCCATGCATATGCCTTTCAATTTTTTCTTTGTGAGCTGCATATCTAAACTCTCTTCCCAATCTTTGCTGACCTGTTCTGATCGATTCCTATAGTTATCGTGTAATATTCTATATGCCCTAGTAATTATCCCTTTTTACTCTGATATCAATCCCTGCGGTGGTGGTGCTGCGGTAGCGTTGTCGACTCACAGCAAGACGTTGTCCATTCGATTCTCAGCTAAAGCGTCTTCTGCGTGGAGACATGCGTTAAGGGGCATACCTTCGTTGAAGGTTGTGCATCAGAGCTGGTAACTCGGCACGTAAAAATCTTCTACCAATCATTAGCGGACCGGAGTTCCACTGTGGCGACCCCTAACGGGGAAAAAGCTGAAAGACACAAACAAACTCTGATATCAGTCCCTGATAGGGAAGGCAATCACCAGCCTACAATGCAAATGTCTTCTTGGCCTTTTCCCACTCCATTACCTTTTGCTCTCTAATTTTTTTGTTTCCCGTACCTTGGTTCCTTTGCCAGCTTCTTCCAGTACTTACCTATTCTCTGTAGCTCTAATTGCAGTAATCCCTATCAGCAGAATCTCCTATCTTCATACCTGTGTTGGTTTAGTTCAAAATATACTTTCGCCTACTTTATGAATATAATATTCTGCATGACTACTGTTATTTTTTTAAGGATCTGTGACCAAAATCCCATTCTATGCTTATTTCTTGATTTGCACTTTTGCTTCATCATCACTCCTTTCCACTTTGAGATGTGGCTTTGTGTTTGTTATGTATAAGAGCCTTAACTGTGTACCTCTAAAATATGCCTTTAAACCAGGTAATCCTAAAACTACTTGTTCTTTGGAATGATCAACTTAGACCACTTGACTCTTGCCCTCTTCCCCTCCCAAATAAAATCCTTCATCTATTTATTCATTACTATCCACGACATCTGCTCTAGTTGATAAAAATATGCCTGATCTGTATTAATATGATTAACTTTTGATAGCATGATGTAAAGATGTAAACATTGTGTTTTCAAATCAGTTTATTGCCTGGGGTAATACAAATATAAAAGGGAATCCCTTACCAGTGAAAATATGTATCCTAAGTGGAAGTTTACATAAGGAGTGTTATTACATAAGGAGAGGCCCGGGGAGAAAAGCTCCACATAGAGAAATTACAGAAACATTTAGATATTTAGACATGATCAGTAAGCACACAAATTACAATAGACATGTTTTTACATTGGTGTGCAGCAAATCAACGGTTACAGTGGAGAGAACAAACAAGAAAATATTAATTTAAAAATAAAGGTAATTAATAGATTTGTGGTGTACAGCTGAAATTTGGAACATAGGTAGAATACACACATAGTACACAGGTACAGTAGCCGGTGTTTGTGAGTAAGAGTGAGAACTGTTATCAAGTACTCTAGGCTTAGTATGTGTAGCATGTGTTGTTACAGACATGATTGTACATGACAGTACCCACAGTCTCACATTAGTTACCCAATGTTGGAATTGAACCTCCCTGCACAATTTATACAACACAAAATTAGCCATAACTGCCACAGGAGGAGAAGTCTGAGTTATACAGGCACAGTGTGCATTTTTAACATGACGACCTCTTCAGTGGGATGCAGAGAACATATTTGTGTTAAATGTGAGATAAGGAGAGTGGGGCATCCTCTCCCATGTTTAAATGTTCCCCTGACTGTAAGTTGATATAGCAGTGAGCTATATGCACCTGATATTGAAGCCACACACACAAATTTCCCACAATGAGATGTGAACTTCTTACATATCTAGTTATACAATCTAGAGAACATAGTATTAACTGCAAGTGTCGCAGGACAAATCCGACTTAAGGAGAGAATGCACTTTTGACAGCATGACCTCATCATTGTGTTGCAGAGATGAAGTTTGCATTAAAAGTGGGATAAAGTGTCCAAAGTTAAAGTTTTCTAATGAGTGTAAGTAGACACAGGACATCTGTTGTTGAAGCTTTACTTCCACAACACTAAAACCACACAGACACACAATTCCCCAATGCCAAATTCAAGCCACCTATCTAACCACTTACACAGTCTAGAAAACATAGTATTAGTCCCAAGTGCCACAGGGGAATTTTGACTGTTGTGAGTAGAGAGTGCATTGTTGACAGAATGACCTCATCAGTGTGTTTCAGAGAAAATGGCTGTGGTAAAACTGGAATAAGAAGATGGTGGAAAACTCACCCACATTAAATTTTACCATCGATTGGAAATTGATAAAGCATGTCTGACCAAGAAGCTAAATGTACCTCATATTTCAGCCACACGAGCACATTTATTACTGTGAGATTTGAACCTGCATCTTATCCAGTTAAACAACCTAGAGAGCACAGAATTAATTGCAAGCACCACAGGGGAAATCTAGTTTTTAAGGGATAAGGTGCAACTTTTGACATGATGACTTCATCAGTGCATTGCAGGGAAGATATTTCTTTTAGAAGCTGGATAAAGGGCAGACTGAGCTGTGTTCAAAGTAAAATGTATTCTTCCCAGTGGAAGTGGATGCAGCACATTTGACATTAAGATATTGCTTACCATATGAAAATAATATAAAATGTCATGAAATAAGAATTTCACCTGAGCTGTAATTGAACCCATGACACTGCAAAAAACATCAAGTACTAACCAGCAGAATTATTTCAAAACACCACATTGGAGCTTCTACTTTATTAGATCCACTAGCCTAAGAATTGCTACAGTAACTGTTTTACAGTAATGTCTTTACTCTGTGCAGTGATTTAAGCACATTTACATGAAAGTAACTGAACTACTGTGGCTGAAATTAAAATCTTCAACTTTTGCCATAGGAAGTTAAACCACATTCACTGCCATTCAGCAATGATGTGCAATGCCAACCTCTGCAAATACTGAAGACAAAAAGTGAGGGCTTTGTTGATGGGACATTTCTGGCCATGTGTGTGTTTGTATGATTCTATTTTTAAGCAGATTAAATGTGTGAAAAGGGTGTTGCTAGGACAGTGGCGAAAATGGGGTTGGCAAGCAGAGGGTAGGATACAGAGGAAAGAATACAGGAATTTGGAGGAGGGTGATGGGAACATAAATGTAGAGCTGTACAAACAATTTCTAGACTTTGGAGAGTCACCACTCAAGGATGAGTGACAACAACAGGATAATGTTGCATAAGCAGTTAGACCAAATCAGGTCTGTCAAAAGATGACAAACAGGGCAAGTAGACAGGTGTCCTTTTTTTTTGAAAAGAGAAGGATGTTAGAGAAAGGGTTTAGGAATTTGAAGGTCAGGTAGGTAATGTAAGTAAGGTAGCAGGTGTAAACATACAGGGCACACAAGAAAAACAGGGATGATGATGAATACAAAGGGCTGGTGAACAACATGATTGGGCTAGGTATGAGACCTCGGAGGCACAGTCATGTCCAACTTGAGAATAGTGAGAATATAGTCCTCACCCTCAGAACTTCATCACTGTTTCCTGCTTCAGTTACCTGGGTCAGTGTCATACATGGCATTGTTTTGGCAATATGATGCATGGCCTTTTCAGCTCTGACAATTCAGACATTGAGGCTCCTCTCCCTAATGGCCTCCACCAGCCCTGTCAGAACCTGATGGGTGACCGCCATTACTACTACTGCTCCCAGAGGGTACAACTGCACCAACAGCTAGGGCAGAGCTACCTAACACAGGAGGAGCAGGTAGGGCAGGAGTTGTGAAAGCAATGCTGACAGGTTGTGGTCCAGATGTGTTGAATGTCTGTGCTGCCTGTGGTGGTACCATGACAGCCACCTGTGCAGGTATGGTGTGGGAAGCCCCAGTGGTTGGTCTAACTCCTTGTGCTGATGGTCAAAAAGAAAAAAAAAAGAAAAGATAGGATGGGGAAACAAAAATTAGAGAATTAGCTGAATGGCATGTCACATTACTTAATTATTTCAATGCATAAAACAATATGAGACATACATACACATTGGTCACCTCCAGGTATGATAGGAAGGCATTAATGTGTCATAAAATCAATCACAATGTTATGATATGAATAATAGAACTGTGTATTTCAAAGTCATATAAAATATCTGCTTTCTAAAGTAACTGCATTTGCAAATATTAAGTTGTTAATGTCATACATTATTGAAGTTAAAATATCTTATAAATAGTAGTCTATAAAAAAATCAGCTGTTTCTGGGCATTGAATCCACACACAGGTAATCTGATGCACTCATTGTCTAATGCAATAACCAAGAGTTACTGGAACAGGTTAATGGGCTTGATATAAAACCTAAGGTATGCCTGCTTGAAATGATATACAGTGATGGGCAGAAAATGCTTCTCTGCCGTGCAATCAGAACAGATGTACAGTTACCCCTTGCATCTCTGATGTAAGTTAGTCTCTCCTGATGTGCCTTGTGGTTTTATGCTATCTCTGCTACAGTTCTATAGTAGAAAAATAAAAATATATAGATGAAAGCATAATGAATAACTTTGCTGGCTGGTTAATTAATGCCATATCATAGAGAAGTTATGGGTCAAGGTACTTACACAACTGAGGGAAGTTTACAGTCTTAAGTTCATCCTCCCACTGACTAAGGAGGTCCCTTTTACACCTTCTCATGTCACTGTAGTGTTGGTAACATTGCTTCTAGTGTGTGGGATGCCAGTTGCATTGATGACAGCCTTGGTCAAGTTATTCCAAGCCTCAGCCTTATACTGAGACGTGGTATATTCCCTCTTCAGTAGCCTCTAACTGTAGCACTTTACAAGGCATACCACAAAAATCTTGAAGTCCTCAACACCCCACCTTTGCATTCTAAATAGCATTGTCACCTCACAGAAAAAGGTTCTCCAGTTCAATTCTCGGCTGGGGTGCCTGCTGTGTGGAGTCTACATGTCCTCCCTTTGTTCACCTAGGTTTCCTTTGAGTGCCTAATGGTGCTGCAAAGACATGCATCTGGAGCATTTCTCCTGGGGCCTCCACTGAAAATAGGTTCTGTCCTAGTAGGACTTTCCAGGTCAACAAATGTTAAATAAATCAATAAATAAATAGGATACCATCCTTACTGTCTCCAGCCATGTCTGTAGCAGTCCGGCTATGGGTCTGAATAGGTACCTAATTCAGATCTCTCATGTAACAGTTTGTGAACAAAGACACACTGCCTTGCCAATTGTATTCGCTCAATTGAAATCACAGCAACGGACTAACAGTCATATTGGCAATGAGTACATCAATAAGCACAGAAGGTGATTTGGCTATATATCATGCTCAGACTATTGAGACATGTTCCAGGGTTAAACCCTGATATGCTTTATGTTTGTTAAAATCATGGTTGTTTGGAGGACAAATGGTATGACTTTTGACATATTGGCATGCTGTGATTTAGACACTGTTAAGACAGAGTAGCAAGACCCAAGAAAAAAATGGATAAAATGTTTAACTTTGTTCAATAACTGGCCATTCCACAGGAGAACTTGCCTGTTAATATTGTAATTAGAGGTATACTAATTTAAGACTGAATTATGGAATACTTAAGAAATACTTCTTTGTCTGTGACTTTACTTAGTCATAAGACTACATTTCTACATTACCTGAGCAACACGATAGGTTAGATTGCATACATACTTCAAAACACATACTGTCATAAACATGTAGTTATGATCTGTGAGAACCGAATAATTAGACAACAATATTGTGCACATCATACACACGTATGTTCATTCTACATTAAATATCATTGTCATGTGTGATATAATTTGCACACATTATACTGGGCTGCTATAGCAAGCAATAATGACATTTCTTTCAATAAACATAGTTATGATACACATGGCTTTCTCATTCCCTCTGTAAAAGTATCTGTCAACTGACTTCAAACCCTGCACTTGCTGTCTTTGCTGTTTAAGATCATTGCATTTGCATCTTGTGAGAGAGGAAAAGTTACCTTTCAGGTGGAATCTATTCAGTAAGTACTATCCAGGGTGCTGACAGCCACACACCAATGCCAGGCTTGTTTGTGCTACAGAAGGCAGCCTAAATTAAAATTTTCACTTTTTCCCTTAGGGAGTGAATCATGTTTGCACACTGGCAAGTGGCATCCAGAAAAATTGACAGAGAAAAAAAAAAAAAGCTTACAGGAAAATTAATTAAATTAATAAAAATACCATGCAATGACCAGAGCAAGAAGTTCATTACAGTTGATACATATATCCTTCTCACATCTCCTTGCAACATCAGAAATGTAATTTAAGACACACATTATCAGAACTGTAGTTAATGCCAAATAATATGAAAATAGACAGATAACCCTCACATGCTGTTACCAATACTGGGAATAGCTGAGCTTTATATAATAACACTCTGAGCTAATAAAACATGTGTAAATATGTATTTAGACCCCCACTGTAAAATTATCAGTTAATTGTATCTGAACCCTGCATCACCTGTCATATTAAAGTCAGTTCATTTATACCTTGCACCATAGGTATAGTTAGCTGAGATGTATAATTGATTCACCAGGTAATATCCAGAGTGCTGATGTCCATTCACCAGCACCAAACTTTTTTTGTGCTACAGAAGGCAGCTGAAATGTATTTATTTATTCAACATTTTTTTACCAGGAAAGTCCAACTTGGAACGAGCCAATTTTCAGCAGAGGCCCAGGGAGAAATGCTCCAGATGCATGTCTTTGTAATGAATGAAAATGTTTACTTTTTTTCCTTAGGAAGTGAACCACATTTGCTCACTACTGACTGAAGCACAAATGCATAAGGCATTGAATGGATATCTGTATTAAGGAGCAAAGTTGTAGCATTACCATGACACATTCATCCTTTTCACATCTGCTTGCATTACCACATCTAACATTTAGGTTACAAATAACCAGGATTTCTTGTATTGGAAATTGATTGGAAAAGAGGCACACAGACATTGATAGGAGGTCATTCTTGACACAGTACAAAAATTTACAGTATACTGTATGTGTCATGATGACAACTTGTGACAGATGGATAATTTCTCCAGTATATATGACACGTCCACATTTCAGGTTATTACTTTTTTGTTACCACACTATAAAAATTCATATATTACAAAATCTGTAGCACATATTATTATTAGTAATGAGAAAAGATGTGTTTGCAACATAAACACCTATGTACTATACATTCCACATCAACTGCAGGTAACATTTTCAGCATGTATCACAGACTTTGCCTATTAATTTCATATACAACAATTGGATATCAATAGTTTTTCTTCTGAATCCAGTTATAAAAACATATGCAAACTAGATTAGAACTCTACATCACATGATTTATTTCTCTAGACTCACCCATGTGCACACTGTGAAACAGAAATACTTAGCTAACAGGTAAAATTTATTCACTTATTACTATCCTGAGTGCTGACATCCTCATCCTGGTGCCATTCTTATTTGCACTACAGGAGGTATAAAACATTATTTTTTTTAACTTTTTTCTTAGGAAATGAAGTGTAGTTTACTGCTAGGGACAACTTCCAGCAAAGAGTCTAGAGTGCCAAATGGCTTGCAAATGATGAAGTGAAAAGAAAGAAATATTAAAGTAGAGGAAACCATATGAAATTGGTAGCTA
The DNA here is from genome assembly GCF_019279795.1 of Protopterus annectens. Lineage (NCBI taxonomy): Eukaryota > Metazoa > Chordata > Ceratodontiformes > Protopteridae > Protopterus > Protopterus annectens. Next base: position 1,967,926,973 of record NC_056731.1, read on the forward strand.
AAATTTAAAGTTCTGATATTACCCCGGTTTTGTTGACTTCAGCAGAAACATATAGGATCATAGAATCATAGGAAGTTACTAGGCCATTGGCCCTGAGGCCCTTATTAGCCTAGCCAAAAGTTTAGCCCATGTTTAGACAGGTCAGCACCTGATGCCCCTGTCCAGCAGGGACACAGGTGGAATCCTAGGGGTGTATTTTTTGTTTCCCATCCAGTTATCCAGGTTGCACTTAAAAAGGAATAATGAGGTACTGTGCTTGACGTGGAGAGGGTGTCTATTCCACAGATGGGGGAGTCTCTGGGGTACAAATCTGTCCCATCAACAAGTCCAATTGATGTCACAGACCAGGTTGAGGTTGCGCATGTGGGTTACTCAAATGGAGCTTGACTTGCAAATATACAGCAGAACCACCAAGGTGGGGTCTGAGATTGCTTTGAATGCTAGACAGAGGTCACCTCTGAGGAGTTTGTATGAAACTGAGTAGAGGGACAGGGCTTTTAGTCTATCTGAGTATGGTAGATGTTTGAGACCTTGGATTCTCCTGGTGAAAAAAACTCTGTGATGTCTCTAGCTGCTACATGTGCTTTGCAAGGTACATGCTGAAAGAGGCATTGTACTCAATAATGGGCCTTATAATTGAAGAATACAGGGGTGTTATGACCTCCTTGTCCCTGGATGAGAGACCCTTACTTATGAGGTGGGCCATGTACAAACCTTTCCATACAATGGAAGCAACATGGTGGTCAAAAGTCAGGTTGCTAAAAACCTGTGTGCTGAAATCCCTTACAACTGATTACATGCTTATGACATAGGTTCATAAGTTCATAGGTGTGTACTAGGCTAATGGCCCTGGAGCCTTTACAAGCCTAGCCCATAGTATTACCTTGGCATTGTGCCACCTGACCTTAGTTCCCAGCACCTCTGTCGAGTAAAGTCACTGTAGTGATCCCTGGGCTGAATTTTCTATTTCCCGTCTACTCATCAAGATTTCTCTTGAAGAGGGTCAGTGAGGTGCTCTGCTTGACATGTATGGGAAGTCTATTCCATAGCATGGGCAGTCTATGGGTTATGAACCTGTCCTTCCAGCGTGTTCTGTTGATTGTGGTAATGAAGTTGAGGTCTCTGGAGCATGTGGTGTGGAGGGATTGTGATTTTTTTTAGATGTAGCATTTCTAACAGAGCTGGGTCAGACATGATTTTTGTAAGTCAAGCAGAGATCGCCTATAAGTAGGCAATATGAGACAGAGAATAGTTGGAGTTTTTTGAGTCTATCCATACAGGGCAAATGTTTAAGGCCTAGCATCCTCTTTGTGAGGTACTTTTGTGGCAGGTGTTTAGATGAGGCATTGTACTCACTGATTGGCCTAATGAGGAAGGAGTAGAGGGACACAATGATTTCTTTCTTCCTGGATGCAAAATCCTTAGTAATGAGATGTGCCACATAGAAGGGCTTCTTGACCACAGTGGCAATGTGGTAGCCAAAAGAGAGGTTGCTGTCAACTAGTGTTCCCAGATCTCTTATAACAACTTCTGTGTTCAGTGGACTACCATCAATGTGGTAATTCATGGGAACCAGGTTTTTCCCAAAGGGGATGACAACACATATTTTGGCATTGAGCTTAAGGCCATAGTTCTGACACCAGTTGTTGGTCTCAGTGAGGCCTTTCTGTAGGATGTCAACATCACTTGGGGAGTTAATAATAGCTCCCAGCTTGCAATAGTCTGCGAACTTGGTAGCCAGAGTCCCTTCGTGTTGGCCTGGACTTCAGAGAAGTAGTTACCAAACAGGAGAGCACCCAGGACTGAACCTTGTGGGACTCCACTCATGACTGGTCAGCAGTCTGACATGGAGTCAGCTACTTTCACACTGTGGGTTCTACCTGTGAGCCAGTTTGCAACCCACCTAGTGATATATGATTTGATGCCTAGCTTAGTGAGTTTTTCTATGATTCCTGAGGAATGGTATCAAAGGCTTTGACCAGATCAAGGTAGGCCTTATCAACCACCTTGCCTTCATCCACACCTCTGGTGACTGACTCAAAGAAGTTAACCAAGTTGAGCAGGCATGATCTACCCTTCACAAAACCAAACCATGTGAGATACAGTGTTTGGAGTTTTCCTATATCCTTGTTTATTAGGTCCATGATGATGCGTTCCATAGCTTTGCATATCAGACTCATCAGGCTAATGCGGCGATAGTTCCCAGGGTCTGTAGTTGCTTCTCCTTTGTGCAGAGGGATGACTGTAGCAGTGCACCATATGGTAGTGACAAGGCCTGAGGTGAGGCCATGATTGAACTGGGCACACAGGTGAGGTGCCAGTTCACTCTGTAGTTCATGTAGAACACAGCCAGGGATATTGTTAGGTGCCGTAAAAGATGTATTCTTAGTCTTGGACAGTGCTGTTTTAACCTGTGCAGCAGCAATCTACTGGTATTGTGACTAGTCCTTGGGGGGGGGGGTAAAGTTGGCACTGAATTTGTCGGCCAGTATATCGGCAATATTTGTTGGCTCGGTGTAGGAGGTACCATTATGCAGCAGCTCAGAGCAAACTTGTGTATTGCTGTGGAGATTCTTTACATAACTATAGAAGGCCTTGTGGTTGTCTTTACTATCTGTTGCAATTCTGTTTTCATAGATAGCTTTAGAGGACTTGAGGGATCTCAACCTTTTGTTGAGGCTGATAAGGGAGTTTTTCCAGTCTTGGGACATCACCTTATTCCACATCAGTTTCCTCCTTCTGTTGCAGAGTTTGTTTATGGCAGGGGACCACCAGATTGTCTTCCTTTTTTTGGAGGAGAATGTCTTGGTTTTATTAAGTATGGCGAGACCTATGCATTTGTGTACGTTTGTACAGTGCATTGGTGTATGATTCAGCGGCCATGCAACTATTCTCCATTTGCATGGGTGCCATGAAGTTAGCCACAAGTATTTTTAGGAGCCCAAAGTTAGCTTTGGAAAAGTTTTTCATAGTGGTTACCTTTGCGGGGGGTGGGGGGGTGGGGGGATGTGGATTTCCAAGGTCAGACCTAACCATGGAGGAGTTGACTATTGGTGTAGAGCAACGGTCGCCCATGTTTGTAATGCCCAGGTCGAGGATGTTGCTACATCTAGTGGGGGTAAGAATGAGCTGGTCCAGGGCATTGGAATTAATGAATTCCAGGAAACTTTGGGCAAGTGTATTGGTACATGAGTAGTTTTCTCAGTTAATGGAGGGGTAGTTGAAGTCGCCCAGTATGAGAGTGTTAGGTTGGACCCTAATATTCTCCAGGGTGTTTAGGAACGTGGAGTGTGAGTCTTGGGACATGGTTGGGGACCTATAGCAGGCTACGACCTGAATCGCTGTCTTACCCAATGTTAGCTGCACCTGAAGTATCTCAGATGCGTTATGTTGGGGTAACAGTCTGGAAGTGTGTGCATCCTTTATGAATATGGAAACACCACCGCCTTTGGAGCTTCAGTCCAAGTTCTCGGGTTGAAAGGTGTGGAATGAGTTATAGCCTGGTAGTGCAGGGGTACTTTCTGCTGCCTTGAACCAGGTCTCTGTTACGGTACAAATGTCAATGTTTTCCATTTTAAGGAGTGCTTCAAGTGAGTGCAATTTGAGATTTAGGCTTCTACCATTGAGCAGCATGACCCTCAGATTGCATTTGTTTGTAGCTGTTACTGTGGTTATTTGGTCTTTGGAACACTGCCTAAAAAGGCACTATGGGGTGGCAAGAGCCTTGGCCAGTTTCTGGAAGCCCATGGGAGACAGATGCAGGCCATCTCTGGCCAAGCATCGAGGCCTGTCAATCATGTCATCCCAGGAAGACAGATACTAGATCCCTTTAGAATTACACCAGAAAGTTAGCCAGTTACTGAAATCAATCATTTTCTGCTTGTACTATGATATCATTCTGGGTGATGGTAGGATGCTGCTCAGGGCTAGAGTCATACCCGCCTGGGCTACATAATCCAAGAGCTCCTCCATGTCTCTTTTCATGTACTCCAGGGAGGTACGTTTCAGGTCATTCACACCCACATGTACAATGACAGAGTCATATATGTACCTGTTGTTCAGGGACCTGAGTGCGTGCGTTATGTGGTAGACTCTAGCTCCTGAAAGGGAGCTGACTGTTACTTTCTCCTTATTCAACTTAGTGAGTGGGACATCAGTGTGCCTCACTATCGAGTCACCTATGACTAGTGTGTTGGGCATGCTGTTTTGCCTTAGAGGCTTTTGTTGAGTGGAACACTGTTTAGGACAGTAATTTTCTCGTGACTGGTGTTGTGTTAGTCGAGTGCATTTCTGCCTTGGAGGTCTCTGCTGTTTAGGTAGATTTTTTTGAGAGCCTCCATGAAGGTGGGTGTGTGGTTTGTGTTTTTATGTGAAGGCAGTGCTGCGGTGTGTTCTGGAGGGCTATATGTTCCATGTGGTGTGGTGCAAGTGTTGACCTTCTCCTCTTGACCAACTATTCTGGTCATGGCTGGAGAGTGCGTGGCTTCCAGTTTGGATATATAAGTGCAACTCTCGCAAGTCTGAGTGTTGGTAGGTAAGAAGAGAGGGTTGTCAGTGTACATGAGGCAGTTGCTACATTGTCTCAGGATGCCCAAGTTCGCCAAGTTAATAGGAGAAAGCACAGGGAACTGACCTTTAGGCATGACTGGAGGGGTGGGCATTAATAATAAGTACTGGAGCTGTTTCCTAGCAGAACGCTTTGTGCTACAATAATTGCTACAAGAAGTCTGGTAAAGTGCTAGACTAATAAGCAAGTAAAAGTGCAGGGGAGGAGAGAACTAGCAGATCTAAGTGAAAAATTGAAGAGCAAACTTTGGCACCACTCAGAAGCTTACAAACAGTCTTGGATACAGCAAATCTGTATCTGGGCTAGACTAGTTACAGGAAAGGCGGGAAACAAGCGCAAACACGGGCATTTAGACCAGAAAGGTGAAAGAGATGGAAAAACTGCCATGTGATAATTTGTGGGGATATCACTCTCCCTAAAGGGTATGATGATGCATTTTTTGGTATTCAGCTTTAGGTCATGTTTCTGGCACCAGTCATTTGTTTGGGTGAGACCCTCTTGGAGGATGTCTACATCACTAAGGGAATTTATGACAGTGTCCAGCTTGCAGTCATCTGCAAACTTGGTCAGCCATAGCCCACTGGTTTTGGCCTGCACCTCAGAAAACTATATCACAAATAACAGTAGCCTGAAGACCAATCCCTGGGGTACTCCGCTCATTATGGGTGTAATGCTCGAGGTGGCTTCCCCTATTTTGACTAGGTGGGTTCTATCAGTGAGCCAGTTTGCTACCCATCTGGTAAAATACCGATTGATGTCTAGCTGAGAGAGTTTATCTATTGTGTCTGAGTGGGGGAATGGTGTCAAAAGCTTTGGCCAGATCAAGGTAGGAGGTGTGCACCATCTACCCCTTATCTATGGCTTTGGTGACTGTCTCAAAGAAGTCAACCAAATTTAACAGACATGACCTCCCCTTGATGAAGCCAACCCATGTGGGATCCAGTCTTTGAGGTTGCCAACGTCCTTGATAATGTGGTACATAATAATCTGTTCCATGGCCTTGCAGATCAGGCTAGTTAGGCTGATGAGTCTATAATTTCCCAGATCAGTGGAAGCTCCACCTTTGTGCAAAGGGATGACAGTGGCTGTCTCTCACTCAGCTGGGATGAAGCTGATACTCAGGCTTTGTTGAATAGGGTTCCTAATGGTGCTGCAAGTTCTTGCCTGAGATCATGTAGGATGCAGCCTGGGATGTTACCGGGTCCCATGGAGGCTGTATGTTTTGCCTTTGAGAGAGCAGTGATGACCTGTTCCCTAGATATAAGGGGAAGGGAGCAGGTCCTGGGGATGTCCTGATCTATTGATGGGGGGAGAGAGGGGTGAAGTTTTCACTGAATCTGTCAGCCAGCAAGTTGGCGATATCTACAGCATTTGTGTATGTTGTGTCCTTGACCCCCAGTTCTGAGCAGATCTGGGTGCTTTCTGTAACATTGCGGACATATGTGAAGAAGGCCTTATGATTGTCTCTAGTAGATGTGGCCAATTTGGATTTGAAGTTAGCTTTGGAGGATTTCACTAGTGCTCTTATTTGCTTGTTCAGGCTAAGGATAAATTGCTTCCAGTTGGGAACCTGCTCCTTCTTGAATCTGGATAGAAATTTTTTTCTTTTATTATAAAGTTTATTGCAGATGTCCACCAGACAGGTTTACTCTTTCTTGCAGAGGATGATTTTGTCCTGTCTGATATTCCTGATTCCATGCATTAATATAAATGCTTGTATAGTACTTTGGTGTAGTTTTGGATATTGGTGCCATTTCCTACAGAGGGAAAGGGGGCTGTGAAGCTGTTTATACCATCCCTCAGGAGGTTGTAATCAGTTTGGAGAAGTTTTTTTGTTTGACCTTAGCTAGAGGGGGGACTGGGGAGATGGTGACTTTGAAACTGACTGCTTTATGATCAGATTTTAAAAGGGAGGATGATACTGTATGGATGCTGCAGTGAATACTCAAGTTGGTTAATACCAAGTTCAAGATATTATCACCTCTTGCAGGGGTATCAACTAGCTATTCCAAGGCACTAGCATTGACAAAATTGAGGAATCTCTGAGCTTTTGTGTTCTGGCATGAGTAGTTCTTCCAATCTATGTTTGGGTAGCTAAAGTTGCCAAGGATCAGGGTAAAGAGTTGAATATTGATAGGCAGAGTGAGCATCTTGAGTCAAAGTCAGGGGCCCGTAGCTAGCTATGATTTGAATAGGGGACTTATCAATGATTAACTGCCCCTGGAGTGTCTCCTGTGTATCATATTGTTTGACAAGCCTGGAGGTGTGTATGTCTTTAATACATATTGAAACTCCACCTCCGCTAGCTTTGCTGTCCACAGTTTGGGGTCTGAATGTATGATAGGATGAGTAACCAGGTAAGGCTAGGGTGCTCTTCACAACTTTGAACCAGGTTTCTCTGACTGTGCAGATGTCAGCATCTTCCAAGTTTAAGAATGCTTGCAATGAGTGCAGTTTCATGTTTAGACTCCTAATGTTTAGCAGCATTAACTTTAATTTGCATTTGTTGAAATTTTTATGTTGGTAGTTTTGACCTCATCACTTTTCCTAAAAAAGGCACTATGGGGAGGCAAGCACCTTTGCCATAAGCATGAAGCCCAAGTGAGACAGATGTAGGCCATCTCTGGTAAAGCATTGTGGTCTGTCAATCATATCTTCCCAGGCTGTCAGGTACTGGATCCCTCTGGAACGACACCAGAAAGTAAGCCAATTGCTAAAGTCAATCATTTTCTATTTGTATTGAGACATCATTCTGGGTGACAGTAGAATGCTGCTTAAGGCTAGGGGCATACTGCCTGACACACATATTCAGCAAGCTCAATCATAGCTTTTTTTCATATAGTCCAGGGAGCTATGTCTCAAATCATTCACTCCAATATGGACTATGACGGAGTCATAACAGTACCTATTGTAGAGAGATTAGACTGTGGATTCTGAAACCTGACAAACAACTAACTATGACTTTCTTCTTATCCATCCTGGTGAGAGGCACATCTGTGTGTCTTACAATGGAGACTCCTCCTGGCTAATATGCTGGGTTTATGGTTAAGCCTTAGTGGCTGTGAGACACAGGTGCGTGGACTATGCATTGTATGTGGTGTGGACAGTTGTAAAGATCGTGGGTGTTTATGCCTCTGAGGTCTCCTTTGTTTGGCTATGTTTTTGTTGAGAGCCTCCATATATGTGGTTGTGTGTTGTGTAGGTGTGGGTGGTGTTTGAGGTGTAGTGATTGTGTTGACAACCTACTTGGTGCCAGAAATACTGGCTTGTGAGGGAGAGACCATAGAGTCTAGGTTCCTACTGTAATTGCATTTGTTACAAATTGTGTTCTTAGGTGGTAGTAGTAGATGGTTGTCCATGTACATGAGACAGTTGCTACACTGTCTCAGGATGCCAATATCAACCAGACTGGCAGAAGAAACTATAGGAAATTGTCCATCCATGTTTTGTCAGAATCTGAGGAAAAAAGGCCAGGGAGAGCTCCTTAAATATCATTCATGTTCACACAAATAACACCATCTCTGGATTAGAAACCCAGGGCATAAGGGCACCCGCCAAATACACTTGAGACTCTTTTCAGTATGTGACAGACATACATACTAATACTATGAAGACAGAAATGAAGTTACATATACTCAGTATGTTTCATAGTATCAATTGACACTACAGGGGAAACAGAACCAAATTCTGAACTTTGTCTTGTGCAGTTTGCAGTTAGACATGTTGATGGCTGTGATACCAGCAACAAAAAAGAGAATCTTTTCTCACATAATGTAAAATAAAACAAAAAAAAATGAAATGTTGCAGCTCTTTATTTTGTGACCATCATGCCCTTATCTATGCTTCTCTAACAAGACTGCTATGTAATGTGCTTAAAGGCAGAAACTGTTGTAATAAAGACTTCATATAAATATTAGGAATGTTACTGTCCAGTCAATGTAGTCACAAACTTTCTTGTAAGTCCCTTCTCCCTGACACACCCTTGGTAAGTGTACATCAAGGAGGACTGAATGAAGACCTGATTGCTCCTGCAGTCTGAGTAATCATTCAAACTTGCAACTACTTAGCAGGTTACACTTCTTGGTGCTTGCCATGCAGAGGTTATGATGTGTGCATGCAATCATATAGGTTGTTATACCATATATACATTCTCTGTGCTTACTGCAGATTTTGGAATTCATGAATGCTAATGAGTTAACACCTCATTTGCATATCCACAGTGCTCATAAGGCTGAATCTGCACTATATCAGGGTAATCATATAGGCAAGGTAATTGCAGTACAGTAGGCGAGACTGTTTGGATCCAAAGAGCTAAGTGCTGCTATTTGCTTGTAGAACTTGTTTCTTGTATTACAGTTATCTAGATGCAAATGTATGTTGCAACTTATGGTTGATGTGTGTGTGAGATTGGCAGTCCTGGGGTTGGAGAATATGTTCCCTCCCTGGGAATTTTGCGATCTTGGAGTTAGTGCATAATAATGAGCATTTCAGTGTATATCAGCATGCCCATACCCACCCATACACACACACACACACACAGACACACACACACACACACACACACACACACACACACACACACACACACACACACACAGACACACACACACACACACACACACACACACACACACACACACACACACACACACACACACACACACACACACACACACACACACACACACACACACACTCTATCTATCTATCTATCTATCTATCTATCTATCTATCTATCTATCTATCTATCTATCTATCTGTGTTTATATCACATTATTATGCTTTTGGATACTCAAAATTCACATGGTCAAGATGAAATTACTAAGTTTCTGAAAACTTGAATGAAAAAAAAAATGTTTATGCAGGGGGGAGTTACCCTTACACCCCCCGCAAATTATACATACCAACTCTAAGAAAGCACTACAGTTGAGAAAAGGGTAAATGCTCCTATCCCCACTGTACAACAACCTACACAGACATGCTGTAACAGGGAATTTACCCTTTTATCCACTGTAGGGTGATCTTGGACTTAGCATATATAATTTACAGGGCTGTGCGGTGAAGGGGGCTCCTTTAGGAGTTATTTGCATATATGCTGGGGGTTCCCATTGCAGGAGATTTAAGATATCACATAAATAGGTCTCCTTTAAAACATCTAAAATCCATAACATCTAATTTCATAGTTTCTATAGTTTTTAGGATGGCTTACACCTTCACTTTTAAAGAAGCGGCCTTAGGTCCACTGGTACCCTAGGCAAAAGGGTTCCTCTGCACACCCCCCAGCACCACACGGTGCCCTCATCCTAGTCTACCTACACCAAATAAATACTGGAAAAGCGCCCCTGCTATAGCGGCGCCCTAGGCGGCCGCCTAGTTGGCCTATGCCTAAGGCCGGCTATGAGGAGTATGATATTTCCTGCTGTTAACCAGGTTGGTGCCTGTTCGGGATACACATATAAGTAGCTCTTACTTGTGGCTAAAGCTGCATGTAAGGATTTTAAAATGTTTAGTCAGAAGTTAGTTTCTTTGAAGCTTTTCTTAATTTTGTTTCAATTCCTCTAGCGGTTATTTCCTCTCATTTCATATCCTCTGCATTTGAACTTCTTACTGTTTATTTTACTTCTATTAATTCAGCATATTTGTTATGTTTTACTGGGTTCTCATAGATATTTCTCCAATATTTGCCTATTTCTTCTTCTTTTCTTGGTGGTAATTCTATTCCTTTTGCTTTGTTTCCCACTTTCCAATAAAACCTTTTTGTGTCATCAATGAATTGCTTATTTTTTACTTTTTCTTTGATTTCTTTGTATATCTTTTAAGATTTTCTGCCTGTGCTGATATCTTTAGTTTATTATTTGCAATAGTGTATGACAGATACTGGTCCGTTCTGACATTATGCATTGCTTTTATTACGTCTGTCTTTCTAAGTATTTTTGTTGATATGTTCTCTCTCCTATTGTCTTCTAACAGTGACACTTCTTGTCTCAGTTACTTTATAGTATTCTCCATTGGGTGCTTCCATGATGGCATGTTATTTCTTCCCTTCTTTTCCCTTAGTGTTCTACTTTTTTTGGTAAGACTTTATCTGTTATTAATTTAGCTGCACAGTAATATATTCTATTTACTTCTGTTAGATCACATTACTTTCTGTTAATAGTGCTAATTACTGTGTTCATCTATTCTATCAGACTTCTAACACATTGGGTCTTACTATCTATAATCCATTGATCTCAGTATGTCTATTCATAGCTACTAAATCAAGCAGCCCTTCCCTTAGCTCATTTTCTTCTAAACTGAGGGCACATTCTTTGCTCTCTTTTTCCTGTAAGCATTCTACATAACGTTCCAGACCACCTTGCTGGGACATACTTTCTTCAGCTGCATCCTGCATCATCCATTGCTCTTTCACATATGAATTAATTGGCCCATCACTCCATAACATTGACTACATTACAGTTTCCACTGTTCCCTACTCCTTCTTTTGCTGTGCAGCTCCAACTAAACATTTTTCCTGGTATCGTACTGAAGGCTCCCTAGAGCATCTTCATGTGGCAAATGATCATGTGCTTCTCATTTCATCTGTTTTTCCTAATTTGGGGACTCATTTTCCATCATGCTGTGACTTTAGCAGAGTTGGATTTTCTACACTAAATCCTTCACTTCACAAGTAATCCATAAATTTATTTTTTTATTTCTGCAACTTCTCCATTACTAAACTTTTTTTTTCTGCTTCTCCCCTTTGTTTTTTTATTTTTTTTTTATATTGTGAAATTTTCCAAATCCAGATTTCTCTTTATCTGTATTTCTCTTCAAGTATGTTTGGTGCTGCTTTTTTGAATTGATTAGTTTTGCTTTCTCATTAGGGTAAATATTGCACCATATTATATTTCTTTTTCATTCCCTTATCAATATTTCTTCTTCAGATGTCTCCCACTCCACCCGTTTCTCCTTAATCAGTGGACTCATTATTCCATCATGTTATGACATAACCTATGTTAGACTTTCTACACTAAATCCTTCACTTCACAGGTATTCCATAACTTCAGCTCCTGTTTGTTTAACTTCAGTTTACTAATCTTCTGTTCTATGTTTCCCCCTTGTGATTTTATTTTTTTGTATTGTGAAAACTTCCATAGCTGGGTACCTTTGACTGTATTTCTCTTCAAATATCTTTGGAGCTGCTTTTTGTATTGAATAGTTTGTCTTTCTCATTTGCATTAACATTGGACCATATCAGATGGCTTTTTCTTTCCATGTTCATAGGTTCATAGGTAGGTACTAGGCTATCAGCCCTTGGGCCTATAAAAGCCCAGCCAAAAAGGTACCCTGGGTTTTGCCACCCAAGAAAATTATTTTCCTGTGCCACTGTCGAGCAGAGCCACAGAGGTAATCCCTGGGGTGAATTTCCTATTTCCCATCCAATCATCAAGATTTTTCTTGAAGAGTGCTAATGAGGAGCTTTGTTTGACATAGATAGGTAGTTTATTCCAGAGTATGGGAAGTCTCTGGGACAGGAATTCTATCCCTCCGGCATGTTCTGTTTATTGTGGTGACAAGGTTTAGGTCCTTAGAGCATGTAGCTCGGAGGGATTGGGATTTCTTTAAGTGGAGCATGTCCAACATCTCTGGGTTTGACATAACTTTGTATGTTGGGCAGAGATCGCCTCTGAGTAGGCGATATGCGATGGAGTAAAGCTGGAGTTTTTTGAGACGGTCTGCATAGGGCATCTGTTTGAGGCCAGTAATCATCTTTGTGAGGTATTTCTGCGGCCTTTCCAGTTGTTGTAGATGTCTTGTGAGGTACATACCAAAAGGGGCGTTGTACTCTATAATGGGTCTAATGAGTGATGAGTAGAGGGGAACAATGACCTCTTTGTTTCTGGATGAGAAACCTTTTGTGATGAGGTGTGCCACACAGAAGGATTTCCTGACTACTGTGGTGATGTGATTATCAAAGGAGAGACTACTGTCCACCTGTGTCGCAAGGTCTCTTATCACACTTTTGGTGTTAAGCATACTACCGCCTATGTTGTAGTTCATGGGTACAGAGATTTTACCAAAGGGGGTGACAATGCACTTTTTGGCATTGAGCTTGAGGCCATGGCTTTGACACCAGGCATCTGTCTCAGTGAGGCCCTTTTGTAGGATGTCCACATCATTAGGAGTTTCGATTATGGCTCCTAGTTTGCAGTCATCTGTGAACTTCACTAGCCAAAGACCTTCTGTGTTAGCCTGTACTTCAGTGAAGTAGATACCAAACAGGAGAGGACCCAGGACTGAACCCTGTGGTACTCCACTTGTCACTGGTCTGAAGTCGGATTTGGAGTCTGCTACTTTCACAGTGTGGGTTCTGTCAGTGAGCCAGTTGGCAATCCATCTTGTAACATAGGGATTTATACCTAGTTTAGTGAGCTTATCTATAATTCCAGAGTGGGGGATGGTGTCAAAAGCCCTGGCGAGATCTGGATAGGCTGTGTGAACCACCTTACCCTTGTCTACGGCTTTGGTGACTGCTTCAAAGAAGTCTATCAGGTTTAGGAGACATGATCTGCCTTTTACAAACCCGAACTGGGTGGGATCCAGAGTTTGGAGATTACCAATGTCTTTGTTTATAAGTTCCATGATGATACATTCCATGGCCTTGCAGACCAGGCTCATCAGGCTAATGGGGCGGTAGTTCCCGGGGTCCATGGTGGCTACCCCCTTGTGGAGTGGGATAACCGTTGCTGTGCATCATTCAGCAGGCACAAAGCCTGAGGTGAGGCTATGATTGAACATAGTACTTAGGTGGGGTGCCAGTTCCTTCTGTAGTTTGTGTAGAACGCAGCCTGGGATGTTGTCTGGTCCCATGCATGCTGTGTTCTTGGCTTTGGAGAGTGTGGTTTTTACCTGTGCAGCCGTGATTACAGGAACTTTGCATTCTTCCGGTATAGAGATGGGTTCTTTAGGGGGTGAGAGGGGGGTAAAATTAGCACTGAACCTATCTGCCAGGATGTTGGCAATATCAGTTGGGTCTGTATATTTAGTGCCATTGTGCTGTAACTCAGAGCAGATCTGAGTGTTGCCATAGAGATTCTTGACATAGCTATAGAATGCTTTGTGGTTGTCTTTAGAATCAGTGGTGATTTTGTTTTCGTAACTAGTTTTGGAGGATTTTATCAGGGATCACAGCTTCTTACTGAGGCTGACCAGGGAGCTGCTCCACTCGTGGGATGTTACTCTCTTTTGCAAGAGTTTCTTCCTTCTGTTGTACAGTTTGTTTATGGCAGGGGACCACCAGATTGGCTTCCTTTTTTTGGAGGATAGCGTCTTGGTTCTGTTTGTGATAGCACGATCCATGCACTCATGTAAGTGCTTATAAAGTGCAATTGTGTAGGATTCATTAGTCGCAACTGTATTGTCCATCTGCATGGGTGTCATGAAGTTCACCACTTCTGTCTTAAGAAGCATGAAGTTGGCTTTGGAGAAATTTTTTGCCATGGTTTCCTTAATGGGGGGTGGAGGCAGGTTGTGGATATCTAGGGTAATTAGCTTATGGTCGGATCGGACCAATGAGGCGTTGACTTCAGGTGTGGAACTCATATTGGTAACGACTAGATCTAGGATATTGTTGCCTCTGGTGGGGGTATGGATAAGCTGATCCAGGGCATTGGAGTTTATGAATTCCAGAAAGCGTTGAGTGAAAGAGTTGGTACATGAGTAGTTTTTCCAGTTAATGGTGGGGTAGTTGAAATCACCCATTATTAGGGTGTTTGGTCGAACCCTAATATTTTCCAGTACATCAAGAAAAGAGGAGTGGAAATCCTGGGGCATGGTGGATGATCTGTAACAAGCTACAATTTGGATTGCAGTTTTGCCCAGAGTTAATTGCACTTGATAACCTTGGCTGCATTATGCTGAGCAACTAGCCTGGAGGTGTGGATATCCTTAATGAATATGGACACACCTCTGCCTTTGGTGTTCCGGTTCAGGTTACAAGGACGAAAAGTGTGGTATGAGTTATAGCCTGGTAGTGCAGGGGTGCTCTCTGGATCCTTGAACCCGGTCTCAGTCACTGCACAGATATCGATGTTCTCCATTTTAAGGAGTGCCTCGAGTGAGTGCATTTTGAGATATAGACTTCTAGCATTGAGTAGCATCACCCTCAGTTTTTGCTTGTCTGTTCCTGTTACGGTGGTGAATTTGTCATTTGAACCTTGCCTAAAAAGGCACTATAGGTGCGGCAAGAACCTTAGCCAGTATCTGGAATCCCATGGGTGACAGGTGCAGGCCATCTCTGGCAAAGCATTGTGGTCAGTCGACCATGTCATCCCAAGCAGACAGATACTGGATCCCTTTAGAATGGCACCAGAAGCTTAGCCAATTATTGAAGTCAATAATTTTGTCCATGTACTGCGGCATCATTCTGGCTGATGGCAGAATGCTACTCAGTGCTAGGGTCATACCTGCCTGGGCTACAAGATCGAAGAGCTCTTCTATATCTCTTTTCATATAGTCCAGGGAGGTATGTCTCAGGTCATTCACATCAACATGGACAATGGCAGAGTCATCTTTATACTTGTTGTGGAGTAAACTCAGTGCATGGGTTATGTGGCGGATCCTGGCACCTGACAGGCAGCTGACAGTAACCTTCTCCTTGTTTAGCCTGGTGAGTGGAACATCAGTATGCCTAACTATAGAGTCGCCTATGACTAGTGTGTTGGGTACGTTGTTTTGCCTTACTGGATGTGGTTGAGTGGCACACAGTCTGCGGGCTATGTGTCATTTGGGTTGTCTTGGGGGGTGGAGGTTGCTTGCATTTCTGCTTTGGAGGTCTCTGTTGCTTAGACAGATTATTATTGAGAGCCTCCGCAACGGTTTTTGTGTTTCTATGTGTGGATTTTGGTGGTGTAGATTTAGTGAGACTATGTGATGAATGTGGTGTGGTGCAAGTGTTTACCTTCTCCTCTTGCTGTCAAGTTCAGTCTTGATTGGAGAGAGTTTTACCTCCTGTTTGGCTAGATACGTCTATCTCTCACAGGTTGTAGTGTTGGGCGGTAGGAGGAGAGGGTTGTCTGTGTACATGAGGCAATTTCTACATTGCCCCAAGATGCCCAGATTCATCAGATAGACAGGAGAGAACACTGGGAGCTGACCCTTTGACATGTCTCAATAAAAAAACTATTTTAGTCTAGATAAGTGAGGAAAGTGAGTACAAGAGCTGTTTTTCTCTAAGCAAGTGAGGAAAGTAAGTACCAAAACTGTTTTCCTCTAGGTAATGAGGAAGGTTGAGTGCTGTAGTAATTAGTAGGTTATTTACTGCTTACAAGTTCTGAACAAGTGCTGATCACGAATAAGCAAATTCAAGTGCTAAAAGTAAGAATCTGTATCTGGACTAAACTAGTTACAGGAAAGGGGGGAAACAAGTGCAAATGCGGGCTTTTAAATCAGAAAGTTGAGAGAGATGGGAAAACTGCCCAAACGGCCAAGAACTACAATTTCTGGGCCAGAACCACTCCTTATGTGGTAGATAGGTTACCTAGTGCTTACCACTTCCACTGATAATCTAGAAGGCTTCCCTCCAACACAGAAAGCTTGTGGAGGGGGGGGGGGCTCAGAAGCTTACATACAGTCCT
This sequence comes from Protopterus annectens, assembly GCF_019279795.1. NCBI lineage: Eukaryota > Metazoa > Chordata > Ceratodontiformes > Protopteridae > Protopterus > Protopterus annectens. The sequence goes on from NC_056731.1 coordinate 1,967,943,155, forward strand.
GGATACAGCAAATCTGAATCTGGACTACACTAGTTACAGGAAAGGTATTTTTTTATATATACATATATATATATATATATATATATATATATATATATATATATATATATATATATATATATATATATATATATATATATATATGTATATATATGTATGTATATATATATATATATATATATATATATATATATATATATATATATATATATATATATATACAGAAAAGTAGCTAAAACAGCAGTGAAAACAATTCAAATGCAGTGCAAGCTAGCACACTTGAGTATGTAGCAATGTTAGACCAAACAGTTTAAAAAATGCAATTAAATTAAAAATGACTAAAAACAATGCAGAAGGAGTCTATTAGGTAGAATGAGGTAAAGAGATGGGAGTGGGGGGAGTGTCCCAGATCAAATCTACAATGGGGGCGGGCAACTGCAAAAACCTCCAAATTTAAACAACAACACAGGAATAGGGAGGGTGGGTATGGGAAAACCAACACCTTCAGCAGAGATCGGAAAAACTATACAGCAAAGCAAAAATAACAGTGCACAACTCTGAAGTCAGCCATCAATGATATAAAATTAGTCAAACAACAATTACCAGTAATAATAAAAAACGAGAAGACTCACGCGGAGTTAATGCTCTCACTAGTAAAAGCAATAACCAAATCCAATAGTAAAAAACAACTAGCGAGAGCAAAGCAATGAAGGAGTCCAAAAATAGCATATATTATACGCTATCAGAGTAGATAAATGCAGTAGTCCAACGAAATAGTCAGCCAAAATGATAATCCAAGGAGAAAATATGATGAAAAACTGAAAAATATTTATTAAGTGCACATCAGGTGAGCGCTTTCGCCATTAGCTTCATCAGACCTCTGGTTTCCTTCTGTTCCAACTCATTGTCCGACTTAAAATATTACAACGGAATGCACTAGTAATAACAATCAATAAGCATTAAACATCATACAAACTTCCCACACTTAAATGAACTGAAAGCACAGTCCACTTCATTTTTTACTATTGTTTTTTACTATAACAATTACCAGTACACAACTCTGAAGTGCCAGAAAAATATACTCAGCTCTGTATATCTCCAGATAGTTTGAAGAGCACTCTTTCAGGACACAGGAAGGCTCTAGCAATGATATGCTTCTTTTTTATACATTTCAAAAATGTCTGCAGTTTGCTCTTTATATTTTTGTACATCCTCTGTCACTTCTTTTTCCAAGCAGCACAAAGGTACTTTATCTATGTAATGCTTTTCATGGATCTGTTGAATTATTGAACACAAATTTGCATTTGAAGATTTTCTGCAGTTTTTCTTGTGCGAGTAGTTTTCTTTCCTCTAATTTTTTATTTAATCTTTTTTAATATCTTCTATCCAGAAATTCTGGTCTTCTTACATAATAATAGCAATACATAACTTCTTCCTTATCCTCAATAGTGCACTCTATCATCATCCTTATCATCAATAGTGCACTCTATCATCATCCTTATCCTCAATAGTACACTCTATCATCATCCTTATCCTCAATAGTGCACTCTATCATCATCCTTATCCTCAATAGTCCACTCTGTCATTATGGCTCTTTGTTGGTTTGTCAGTGTTTGTGTTTTTGTGGACTACTCCATTATCCTGGCCTAACCCCATTGCAGGAATGTTCTTGTGTCATATTTTTTTCCAGTCCTATCATCAGTGTGTATACTACGTCTGGGCACATTTTTGCCCTGGGATTTGTGCACCCAGCTGTCTTTTTTTAACCTACCTTTCTCCATGATATATGCAATATAAAATACAGTCTAAATATCAGTGCCCTTTCTCCACTGTAGTCCAGTCTCTCAATTGATATACATAAGTAGCAGGGCTAGAAAGGTTTTTGCCCCCGCCAACTGAAAACACTGTTTTTGGATGTTTTCAGATCTTTTGTGGAGCAACGTTTTCTGCTTTGACCTTCAGAAGTCAATGATTTGCATGTCAGTGTTTGCACACATCTTTGGAATGTTAGTCTCTTATACATATAGAGAAAAGGAGAGGGACTGAGAGCTTTCTGTGTGTGTGTGTGTGTGTGTGTGTGTGTGTGTGTGTGTGTGTGTGTGTGTGTGTATATATATATATTAATTAAGCCGATGAGCTATGATGCAGGGGTTCGATTCCCCTTATCCCTTGGTTGCCTACCATGTGATCTTAGGCAAATCATTTAACTTGGCAGTGGTTGGAGGCAACTAGTAATTTGGGCTAGGTTTCTCAGTGGTCTGCAACCACATGCCTAATAACTACTACCTAAGAACCTCAACACACTAGAGCATATTTATGTCTCCCAGATCTATGTGTTTAGCAAAACTGTTTGTTAAAATACTACCCCTGGCATTAATATCATCATTGACAATGTTTCAGTGCACATTTCAAGTACAAGAAAGGGAGTACATTTATTTATTGAATTAGTATTTCAGTCTTCTGTAACATCATATAAAGATATATTTAAGTGCTCTGGGAAATGTAATTTGTGTTATACAGGTCTAGTTTTCTCAAAAGCTGATTCTGTACTCAAAATTATCCTTAATGCTTTTTAACATGGTTTTTATCCTTTTGAATAGTACATCACTTTGCATCCTATTTATTAAATTGTACAAAGTTTTCAGTCATTATATCTTTCATCTCAGTGCTTGACATATTGAGTGGTTATGATATTGCTGACACTTTGTAATATTGAATTTCTAGTTGCTGCAAAGCAGAAAATCCATCACTTGAACTCCTTCTTATCTATGATTGAGTGTTTAACTTAGTGAATCATATTCTAATGTGGGCGGTACTGGAGGTGAACACTAAGAAGGATTTTGATAAAAGAAGAGATAAATAAATCAGAATTTAAAGTTCAAAATACAGAAGAAATATGCCAGAGATTAAGCAGTTTTTGAACCAATGGCAGGAATACACTTACCTGATTAGACATAAATAGTCACTGGCAAAATGCAGTATGGTGCAAGACAAAAATAAGGCATCTGCTTGAAAATGTGCTCTATATTTTCTCAATAATAATAACACCTAATGTTTGCAGTAGGCACATTTCAATTACATAATGAAATGAATCAGAGCTTTTATGCATTTTGCCATCATGAAAAACATTTGTCTGCAAATAAGCATTATGACTGGTTCGTATATGAAAAACATCTTCTTCTTGATGATTATAATCCTAAATTTACATACAGAAAGGGTCTGTCTGTTGGTTGGTGCTGCAGCTATAAGGAAACCAAGAAGACCCATGGCTGGGCTAATAAGAGCAGAGTGACTGGGGTTGGGAGGGTGGCCTAATGGTTAAGGTGTTTGCCTTACACACACACGAGGTGCAGGGTTTAAGTCTCACAAGGGATAAGTGGCTAGGCTTAAAATGGCTCACAAGGGCATTTAGCCTAGTACTAATCTATGAACCTATAATAGACTTTGGTTACATCAAGCACATACCTCTCAACTGTACAGGTTTCCGTGGAATGTGTAGATTTTTGCCCCATATTTTTGGTGTGTTCCCCTAAAATCTGTCCCTTTCAGGCAAATAGCTGAGAACTGAAGTCATTAAATAATGACAAACATTTGAGTTTAAGACTCCACATCTTTCGGAAAATTTATACTAATGCAAAATCTATTATTCTATCAACTTTCTAAGTTTGTAAGGGCAATATTTAAAATATGTCCTTATTATTCCTCCCATCATTTTAGGCTTTGTCCAGATTTTTTGCTCTAAGAAGTTGAGAGTATGATCAAGCAGTTCATCAGAGAGTGAAGGATGAAGCCCGCCCTATTTTTTCTCATTCACTTGTTGGAGACGTAATGGTTTATCATTTGTTATGGACAAAATTTACTGGACATTAAGTTTCTGAAATGCATTGGTTTCATTCAGTGAATAAGACTGTCCTAATGCTCACAATTAGAGTTTTTAGACATTGTTCAGTATGCTGTTCCTACAAAATCATAAACTAAAGTTTCACCTTAGCAACATTATTAAAGTTGTAGCTCCTCCTTCTTTTGGCTTTTTACCAATTAGGGGTCACCACAGTGGATCACCAGTCTGCTCATGATTGGCAGAGGGGGTTTTACAGTGTCGAGTTGCCAGCCTGGCACCCAACTTTCCACAGAAGACACACACTCACACTCACACCTATGGCTAATTTAGAGTGTCCAATCCACCTACAGCATGTCTTTGGGATGTGGGAGGAAATTGGAGCACCCAGAGGAAACCCACACAACCACAGGGAGGACATGCAGACTCTGCACAGAAGGCACCCGAGCAAAGGATCGAACCAGAGAACCTCTTTCTGTGAGGGGGCAATGCTAACCGCTGCACCACCATGACTGCTCAAAGCTGTAGCTCCTCCTAAGAGCATGAATGAAAAAATAAATCCTGGGTATGTGAGCGATACAAAACTTTCATAAGAATCACTTTGTATGTTTGCATATCAGTTATATGTACACTGAGCTGCATAGCTGGATGATCTAGGCTTGCAATGAGCACTGCCATGTTTCTGAGCATCTAAAATCATCTAATATTTAACTGAATGACTAACATCTGTCATCAATTTCCAAATGATAGGCGTGGTACTGTTTAGAAATGTACATAGAAAAAGCAAAGAGAAAAAAGCTTTAGCCAATCCTAATATCTTGACCTTCTTGGCAACTTATATTTTAACAAATATTTAAGATACAATTTTGACCTCCACTTGAACTTCAACTCATATAGTATTAAACTAAGGACACATTCAGTGTATGATGTGCTTCGGAGTTTCAAACTTTCTTAATCCTTAAGCATGCCTGAATCTGCGTAAATTAATTTGAATTCTTATCAGGGAAAGCTTATTCCTAATAAAAATATGAAACCAGCTCATCCAGTCTGCACACTTGTGCAAAACAAAATATCAAAATCATGCTATACGTACAAAGTTATAATCAGCACCTCACCCACAGTGTAGCTTATTGGCTTTCCATTTGCTTTCAATAGAACTTTCTAGAATGTGCTGTTATACAACTCTCATGCTAATCTCCATCTTTTCCTTTGGCACTCTTTACCAGTATGACATGTCTCGTGAGAATTATGTCCCACTGCACAACCTTCTCAAAAATATTCAGATGCTTCCACACCCTTCCATCTTTTCAAGTAAGAACTCTGAGTTGAAGTCCCCCCCATTATAGAACTACTTTCATACAAACAATATAATCCCCTCAAATTTCCTTAAGAACCCTAAGTGAAAATATTATTCTCCAATGCAGTTAACTTTATATTTTTTTCCATTTTAATGTTTTCCATGTTTTGGGGTTTCTAAAATCATGACATTAATGGACCCCATTTTTGAGTCAGGGTGTGCAAGAAATTTGTACTTCTTTAGTCTTTGATGTTTGCCAGACATACTCTTGCCAGGACATGCAATGTACCCAGAACTGCTTCATTCGGCAATTCATTTGGGGTTAGATGTATTTTGTAGCATATTTAAATACATATTAATTTTTTTATTAGCATGTTGCTCCTACTACTATTTTAACTCTTTGGGTATACCTATTCTATATTTCTCCTTATAATATCATCTAGATGTTTTTTACGTTCCGGAAACCATTCAGTACCTTTTAGATACTTCAATGTTTCTATTCAGCAGATCATGAAAGTCTGGTCATTTTTTCCAAGTTCATGTTTCATGTTGTTTCCAAAAGGAATTTGTTTCATGCTGTGTGGGATAATCTAAACAGCAGAGATCCTTTTGGTTTTTGCTGTAGATTACCACACACAAATTTATATCTTGAAGCTGTGCCTGTCTGTGGACAGTAAAATATTACAAACAGCTAAGGAGATAAAGTGAAACAGTTTCACAAAGAGATACTAGGAAAATCTTTATACAAAGATTAGCAGTGAGTCATACTGCAATAAAGAAATGAGTAAATACTCTAATTTTTAATGAGCAAGCTTCTGCATTTATCGTTTTACTGTAAAAGTGAGCATAGTATTAAAAACTACATTCAGGTGTCATTTGCCTTACTAGCTTTTTAAACAGATAACTGCGAGAAACAAATGATAGAGCAGAGCTGAAAATTGTCACAACTAGAAAGAGTGTGACAGGCAGAGGGATGGAGATTTTTTTTTAAGAGTTACAGCTTTGAACACAATAACACCTTGCTTTTAGCATGTGTTCTGTTGCAAATGTAATTAGAGCATGTAACACTTTTGCAAGATTATAGTAGGCATATATCAGAATAATTCAGTTAAAAAGATGGCCTTCTGTTTTCTTTAATAGATCATTTAAAGTAGATGTTTGTTCATAGTACTACCAGTGTGACTAAAGGAAGAAAATTTTTTTTCTGATTTATAGGCTGTCATATTATAGGGACTCATTTCGCATTCGGGAACATGGACAAAGAGATTGACAAAAAGAATCCCATCAGCATGGCAGTCTCTACCATGAATATTGTGTAGTATTAGAAATTAAATATAATAGGAAACATAGTGACCCATGCATTAGTAGTGCACAGTATATCAACATATGCTGAATATATATGAGTGTGTGTTTGTGTGTTTGTGTGTGTGTGTGTGTGTGTGTGTGTGTGTGTGTGTGTGTGTGTGTGTGTGTGTGTGTGTGTGCATGTGTATGCGTGTGCGTGCTTATGTGTGTGCGTGTGTGCGTGTGTGTGTGCATGCATGTGTGTGTGTGTGCATGTGTGCGTGTGCATGCGTGTGCGTGTGTGTGTGTGTGTGTGTGTGTGTGTGTGTGTGTGTGTGTGTGTGTGTGTGCGTGTGTGTGTGTGTGTACATATTGTCATTGAGATGGCTAATGTCAAAAGCAAAAGGTTGACAATGCAAACATTGACATGTCACTATGCATGTGCTAATAAATACTCTTGGCGCATGCAAACAGATACAAAAAAGGCAAAAATTGTTTTTCACAAGGTCAAGTCCTCCTGAACTCCAAATGTGGTAGTACCCCTTACTAATTATATATGCGACTCGAAGAATTCACAATCACCTGGAAAGGGACATATTCTTTAACCCCAGGTATTGTTGATATCACATACCTGTCAACCATCTGTTTTGTCAATGAAAGTTTTTTGACAAAACAGTTACAGACTTTTGGAGTTTTGATTACTTTAACTTCTTCCATAACGGTCTACTACAGAAGATTGAAAAACCAAAAGATTGAATCCCAAAAGATTGAAAATTCAAAATACTGAATGATGGAATTTGCCCCTTCTCTGCTGTTGTGCGATCTTGGAGTTAGTATATATAGATAGCAGGGGGTGTGGGATGCACTTATTATGCATTTTAATGTGATTTACATTGACTATGGTAATCTGAATGAAATATATGTTTCTCTAGTATAAAAGGGAACTTTGACGACCCACTTATCTGCACACTTTTATACAATGATTGGCATACATATGGATGGTTTCCATGTTTACAGGACATTTATTGCATTTTTGTGGCATATTACATTGTGTTTCTACAAAACCAATGTCAGGTATTGCTTCTCTGCTTTGGAATGTCCAATCTGACAAATGCATTGCCTCAAAAATGTCAGAGTTTTAATTTCTTCTTAAAATGGGCCAGCAATTTTAGTAGAAAATGGATACATGAGACACGCCATCAAATTAATTAAGTGATGCTCATATGAGAGCTAGCAAGTGTGTCAAATTTTCAGACATATTGAGTCTAACATGATCCTATTTTCTGTATTCTGCATATGCTACAGGTTTAACGATTCAGTGTACCACTTTGACTTAGACAAGTTCTACAACTCTATAAAGGGGGTATGACAATGGGAATATTTTAAATGCATCTGCTTCAAAGAAATGTGCCATTTAAAACTTCACATCACTTTTCAAAATCATGCTGCAGGAAAAATATGTTTCTGTGTATACTTGTAGATAATATAATTTGGACTACAATACATCTAAAGGGATAACATACAAGAATGATTGCCGCTCTCAGCAGTGTATGCGGAATATAAAAAAATTACATTCTTTTATGTGCATTGGATGTTACTGATCAACACATATTCATGGGTAAATACTATGCTAGCTGTTCATGTGGGTCATTTTCAGCTTAGCTAGTTTGTCCCAAGGGTGAGAATCCACCTCTGTACTTTGTGTCTAATTATTATGCCAGTTCTTACGACCAATATTAAATGTTTTTTTGATTCTGTAACTATGTCACCTTTTGAAGCTATTGTATATAAAAAATATTGTCTACATGTCCACTATGTGTATTGCATGGTTGGATTATACAGTCTAAAATCTGCTAGTCCATGAGATTTCGTTTGACATTCATAATTAAGAAATATATGGAGCATGTAAAAGATGGAGCAAACCACATATTGTAGCTCAGCTTGCTACATTGAAGCTGCCTGAACTGGTATAGCAAATACTATTTTATTTTGGAACCTATTATATTGCAGGTTTTTGATGTAATTACTTTGCAGGCTGTGTGCTACTTGGCATTTGCACTCAGGTTATAAACTCTGTAAAGGGCTTATCAAAGTGAAGGATTATGGCTCCAGAGAAATACAGATTGTAATGCTGACTTTTTTAGGTCAAGAAAGCTACTTAGCATTTAACGGTTTTGTAAATATTGTGGCAGGAATGTGTCAGCACCTAAATCTTACTGGCATTAATTGGATTTTATTACATTATACATTTAGTACCTCAGGGGCTGCAGCCCTGTTAGATTTACCAAAAGTGAAATGTGCCATGTATCTTGACAACTTCTACACACTAGACAAGTAGGTCGCACCAAATAAAATAATGTAAAAACAAAAAAATCCAGCCCATATATATATATATATATATATATATATATATATAAAGAGAGAGAGATGTAACTATAAAGATATAGTTGTATATATGGATATGTGTGTGTGTGTGTGTGTGTGTGTGTGTGTGTGTGTGTGTGCGTGCATGCATGCGTGTACATGCGTGTCTGTGTTTATACTTTGCATTTTTTTTATGCATAGTTTACATGAACGAATAAAAAGATTCTAAGCAAGAAAAATATTTTACTATGATATATGCAAATATGTTTTAAGCAATGTTAAAACTATTCCACAAAATATTTTTTTCTGGCTTGATGAAGAAACCTTTGTATTACATGTAAGCCTATTATAATAAATATTTAAAATGCTGAAGTCAAATCATTTATATTTTAATTTTATACCACTATGGATATAATCCCTGGCTGAAACAGAACGTTGTTCCTCACTCCCAAGTAGATTGATCCAATGTGATATCACATGCTGTTCTGGAAAGCCTTCTTTGCAATGTCTAAAGCAAAGTGAAATTAGACATGAGAATAATAATTTCAAACAGCATGCTATGCATCATTTTGTAGGAACAGCATCACAGAAATCATCTTCAAATGACTAACACAGTCCAGCTAAATTACAGCACTGAAAAAGAGGTCTGGAAAAACAAGAATCTGCAGTTTATCTTGTATAGTGTGAACTGTTCTTCCCAGTGAGGTATGATAGACTTATGGAACAGTCTCCATTAAGAAGCTGTAATGTCAGAAATTATAATACAGTCCTGGATAGTCTGAAAAACACTGATGAATGAATCTTAGTTTGGAGAGGGGAATGGTATTTTTTTCATTACGTGAAATACATAGGTCTTCCAGCAGCAGTATGCTACAAATATCAGATGTGCCTAGTCCAGACTTAGCCAACCTTTGTTTTTGGCACAAGGGGTTGATTTAGTGGGTCTATATTAGAACACCGTACATTCAAAATGTCGAGTGTTCTAATATCAAACCCTATGAATCGAAAATTTATAACACTGAACATTCAGAACAGCAAATTTTTTCCTAGGGAAAAAATTCGCTGTTCCAAAACACATACACACAACACAAGCACACCAAACAAACAGCAATCCTCACACATACACCTAAACTCTTACACCTAACCCTACACTAAACTATACATATACCACTAACTATCCACTTACCTTAACCCAAACCCTAACCCTAAGGTCCGTCACTATCGCACATATCACCTCACCCGCACCCTAACCCTAACTCACCTACCCTGCCTTAACCCTCACATCCACACATTTGCACACTTACCTGACCCGCGCCCTAACCCTAACTCACCTAACCCGCCCTAACCCTCACGTCCACATAATCGCACACTTACCAGAACCCGACCCGTAACTTTCCACCACAGCACTGAAAATACCGAAGCAACAAAAATGACAACCGAATTCTTTCCCTAGGAAAATATTCGGTTTTCTGTTTCTTCGATAGTTTCAGCATTCGCTGAAAATGGGTCGATATTAGAACACTCGAAATTATGAACGTTCGGTGTTCTAGTATAGACCCGATTTAGTATTGTTTGACTTTCCTGGGGATAATGATAAAGGTATCATTTCCTGCTTTCAAAACCTAAACTCTGCTGTGATTATTTGATTAACAATGTACTTAGGTGCAAAACACAATCAAAAATGATTTTCTGGCCTTAAAGATTTCACTGCATCTTGGTCCAGAGTTACATACCTGCACCTATGAGAAAAAGTAAAAATGTGCATGTCTGTTGTGAATTAACTCTGAAGACATTTGCATTATTTATTTATATTTATTTATTGTCATTTGATTACCAGGAAAATGTAACTGGGTAGAAGCCCATTTTCAGGGGAGACCTGGGAAGAAAAGCTCTGAACTATAGAAGATGTGAAGTCCTAACAATAAAACAGCAGCCTGAAATCAAAAACATAGGTTGTATGTCCTCTGTATTTCTTAAACTGCAACAAACACAAACTTCAGCTCTTTTCATTCACACATTCCCTTTGTGGATTGTGTCAATTCTGAGGTGGTATGACACTATGACTATGAAAGTGTTACAAATATAAAGGCAAAAGTAATTCAATTCAAACAGTTGCTTTCAGAGACATACATTGATCCTACTGCACTGCAAGATTTGACAGTTATTATTTAATAGTGGTCATGTAGCTGCCTTTTGGTTTCATATATAGCCTGCCCTCCACACATTCTGTACACATAAGATATTTCATTAGGAAAATGAAGAACATAAATTCACTGAAATGTGTTCAACTTGTTCTTAGAAATGTACACTACCTCAATAAGCAATATCAATAATTATTCAAGAATGGCATATGATTTCAGCAACAGCATAATATATCCGTCCCTCTCCTTAAAACATAAAAGTTTGATTATGAAGAAAGTAGCAGAAATAATGAGCACAGCAACGTGTTTCAATTTAATCTTTTTGCTCAAAGATACATATACTACCCCCCAACAAGCCATATCAATAATGATTTTACATTTCTCATATAATTGTCTTATGCTTTAATGCACAGCCTGCTTCTATCCCCTAAAAATATAGCAACCTTCTGTGTACATCTCTAATGTTAGATTTAGAGAAAAGTGAATATGCAAATGGCCAGAGTAACATCTTTCAACTTGTTGTTGCCATACAACAATCACTTTTAACCACTCTTTACTCCACAGACTGGGTTTCAAGCAGGGGGCTGTTTCCAGTGACTGTGTCTGAGCTATACCACTGTCAAAATGCAGATATAGGTGGTAACCCATTAAGTACAGAGAAAGTAATTAGGGATCTGGGGACCCAAGTTGATAGCAATCTCTCCTTTGACAACCACATTGCCAAAGTGGTTAGAAAGACCTTCTACATAGCCCACCTCATCATGAAAGGATTCACATCTAGATCAAGAGAGGTAATCATGCCCCTTTATTCATCCCTCATTGCACCTATCATAGAATACAATGCCCCCTTTGGGATGTACCTTACCCGACACCTGCAGCAATTAGAAAGACCCCAAAAGTACCTCACCAGGAGGATCAAGGGTCTCAAACAGATGCCATATGCTGCTCGGTTAAAAAAACTCCAGCTCTACTGAGTTGCATACTGCCTACTTCGAGGCGATCTATGCCTGACATATAAAGCTATGTCCAACCCAGAATTAATGGACATGCTCCACCTCAGTAAATCTAAATCCCTTAGACCAACGCGCTCGGGGGACTTGAACCTCAGCACAGAAATAAATAGAACATGCTGGAGGGACAGATTCATAACCCAGAGGCTCCCTTCATTCTGGAATAGAATTCCAATTCATGTTAGGCAGAGCGCCTCACTGACTCTCTTCAAGAAGAATCTTGATGAGTGGATGGGGGATCGTAGGTTTGTCCCGGGGATTACTTCCATGTCACTATTAGACAGAGGCACAGTAAACTAAACTTTAAAAAGGGCACAGTATACTCAAATCAAGGGGTGGCATAAGCCAAACACAATCGGGCTAGGCTTATAAATGCCCCAGGGCAGATAGCCTAGTATGAACCTATGAACCTATGAACCTATATAATGATCATAGACGTGTATTTCAACTTGCTGTTATATCTCTCCCTTACCACCATTACCATGATTGCCCTAATAAAATGATAAAAACGAGGAATGCTGCAGTGGACAGTGTGTGTCATTAGCAGTGGTAACAGACAATAACTGACTGGATAGATATGTATCATGGAAAATACCAAAACTCATAAATGTCTTCCTCTCCACATAAAGCAAAATACTTCTCTTACACTATTTAAATGGCATCTGGATAAATGGAAAGGTAACTACAAATCCATCCTTGGTTTGGTACCATTGACCTTCATGGGTAGGGGCAACATGTAAATGTTCTGCTCATCCCTATGTTTTATTTGTACTTAAAATATAAGGGCTAAAATCTTCATGGGATATATGGCTAGGCTTCTAAAGATCCTCACAGATCAATGGTCTAGTAAGTACCTATGAACCTATAAGGAAATAGTTAGAATGACAGAGAATATAATATGTGCACTATCGACAGTATGGTATAAAAATCTAGAAATGCCTGTAGGAAAACAAACTCACAAAGATGTTAAAAAGTGGACAGTGGATGCTGTGGTTGATTGAAAATATCATCTGTAATCCTTAAAACATGTAATCATCTGTCTCTAAATGTTTGTCAGGAGACAGAGAAGTCTATAGCAGGCTGGGTTGTGTTCTATGGGCCATAAGTTGGACAACTTTCATCTAGTGATTCTTTCACGATCAGAGAAGTTTTGTAATATTTTTCAGTTTTCTTTTGACTTTTATGGATAGCAACATATTACTATCTGACAAATGTTTTGAGTGATTTATCTTCATCAGAATGCTGTTAATGCTGAGCTTAAATGAATAAGGTAGAACAAGGCTGCATGATATAAACATACATGCATGCACACATTCACAGACAGATGCACGCACGCACACACAGACACACACATGCACACACGCACACACACACACACACACACACACACACACACACACACACACACACACACACACACACACACACACATCATTGCATCATTGGCACAGATAGCATCAAGCTTCACAATGCATGACTGAATATCAATGTGTAAAGTTATTAAAAAAAAATAAAGTATAATTTTAAAATGTCATCTAGCATTCAGGTTTTATATTTTGCCAGATTGAACAGTAATTTTGCTTAATTGCTACTTCATTTGTTCACTTTTAAGCACTCCTTAAGTAGATAGTTGAAGGGCTGACAAACTTTTTATATGGAACATTAGCTTTACTAAGTGGTGATAGACTTGTCACCAGCAACTGAGGCAGCTGTTTTGCTGATCATCACACAGACACTATGGAGTCTGGCGAACTATTCATAGCGCTGGAGTCAGAACTGGAATTCTTAAGTCTCGTTCTTATGAAAACATCCTACTGCAAACAAATGGGAAAATGAAAACCATATGTAGATATCATAAATACAGATCAGCTTTGTCCAGTTACAATATTTAGTTTCCACTATGATTGAAAAGTCTGAATGAAACAGCTACTCAGTCCGATATTAAGTTCAGTTCGTATATATCTGAAGTTTTCTGATAGATATTCACTACCCATCGTGTCATGTAAACATTTTCACAGTATGCATTACTTGTAGGCGAATAGGTGAAGAGAAACAGTGTAGATGACAAGTTGATAAAGCCTCTGTTTAGCTGATTAAACAGAAGCCAAATCTTAACTGCTGCTACCTTTCACACGTCTTACCTACTTCATCCCCTTCATATCAAGTTTTTGTTTCTCTTACTTCCCCCTGGCTCTCTGAGGCTGTCATGAATCCATGTTCAAAGTGGTGGACCTATGACTCACTGGACATGAAGAATAAAAAGTTACACAGCATGAAGGGAACTCCAAGCAGTAATCCTGTACTTTTCTCTTTTGGGGATGGGCATGGCATGCTGTCTGAAACAAGATAGTCATCAATTTGTCCTTCAGATTTCAGAAACAATTTCTATGAACATGATGTATAATTCAGAGAATGGTATATATGCTAAAAATTTCAGAATCATTGCACTTTATGAATAGAAAGAGGATCTTTAAGAATTTTAATTGAGTGCTGGATTTAATGGCCTTCTTGGAAATATAAAATACATTTTTAGAAGGTGCACCACTAGTTATTAAAGGATTCTAGCAAAAAGTAATGTTTGTCTTTGTCAACCGACCATCAGTGGACTCTGCTGCTCTCCTTGATTGCTGGGTCTACCTACCCCACTTGACCTTCCCTGGGCTTGTTCCAATAAGAGTTGGGGCCTGCAAGGAAATCAAAGTGTCCTGTGTCTGTATCATTCTGCTTGCCAGGAAGGTTTTTCCTTTAGCTCTTATTTTCTCCTCCCCATGTGCATACATGTTGCCATCCAATGGGAGGATGTGCAGTGTGGATGTAATGATGTATCATCCCACCTCTGTGGTGACTCAGCCAATGTCTTCCACCCTCCTCTCCTAATAGAAAACACCAGTACTCTATGTCCACAGCCTCCACCAGGGATCGAACACAAAGAGCCTCCAGGCACATTCACTCACCACCAAAGATGGGCATGACAATTCTTCCCTTCTAGTGCTTCAGATGCCAGAGCCTCGAACCAAGCTCAGGTCATTTGGACTTCGATCAGGGTTTTATACCTGTAAACTATGGAACTGGCCAGGCCTGAGGGAAAGTAGTTTCTCATGTAACTTCTTTGTACAGGTAGGATGGTGGTGAAGAAGTGATAATAAGTTAAAGGAATCTGTGTAATTATACTAAATGAGCAGGCTGGGGGAATCCTGCTGACAAATGGGGAGCATTTTTGAGTTAAGAGGTAGATGAAGATTAGAGATGAAGTTCTAGAACTCATTCATCATCATCATCATAAATCCCTCTTTTCCCATTTTCTACATGGGTCGGGGTGTCATGTCAACTGTCGCCATCTGTCTCTATGCAGTGTCAATCTTCCACCTGATTGTAGTACTAGAAAGGTGCTACCATATAATGTTAAGGTGTAAACTGGCAGAGTAAAGGCGAAATATCTTTATGGGATTGTGCAGTGAAGGGAATGAATTAATGACACAAAGGCAGTAACACTCGTTGAAGCAGCCAGTGTGTGAGAACAAAATGCAGTTGTTAAAACTAATAATAAATTAGGCTGATAATACTTGAGCGGAAGGAAGAAACAATGTCAGGGCCAAGAATAGCTTCATATGGTAATACCGGTAAGTAGATGGGTAACCATCAAGTCTAAGTTACAAAAGAATGTAGATAAACAATTTAAGAGAATGAGGAACCAAACAAGGGATTGTAGCAATATACATGTTGAGAGAGTAGGCCAAAGATCAAAGCAAAAAGGAAAGAGCATGTCTAAACTAATGTCTAATATACTTATGAAAACAGTAAAACAAGTGAGATGCCCAGCTTCCTAGCAGAGGGGCACTTTTAGCTGGTACCAATAAGATGAAATAAAGGCTATTAGGTTATTTATGTAGTAGTGATATCATTAAAATAGTTAAAAATGTTACATATTTTTTTACAAGTCAAAAGTAGATACACGATATAATTTGATATCAAAGCTTAGTATATGATAAACAAATTATACAGATTAAGAGTCATTGCCAAGATCTAGAATATAAACCAACATTTCATTTCAGGTTTTCTATATCCTTTATGCACTATTTACCTAAGACCAATACAGCTCCTCAATCATCTGTTCTGAGGTATAGTCCATTACATGCTGGTGTAATGCACTCTTATGTCTGAGTGTGCTCATCTCCATTGGGGCACACCATTTGTACCATTCGCAAAGCAGAGATAGCATTAACACTCCTCACATATTCTAACTTTACATGTTCCTTTATATTTGCTACTTTAATCCAGCAGAATATCTTGTTTCCTGTCCTGAAATGTTTCTATTTCAGGCACTGCTACCTGCTCTTTTGGTTCAATGCTTAGTCTCATTTGATGTTAGATCTGTTTTCTATCCCATTGACAAAGAAAAAACACATCTAATGAGCCCATTTAGTTATCAATCAGAAAAATGCAAACTTGATGCCAAAATGAAATCGGTTAACCAGTAACTCAGACACATATTTCATGGTGTCAGCTGAGGAGTTTTACCTTTCTTCCTGGAGGAATTTTCATTTTGTAGTTGCAACCTCATAATATTACAACCCAAATCCCTCCTTGCTGTTAAAAATGCTTACACCATTCTAGCTTTATCTTCAGTAAATTCTGTGTGGAGTCTGCATGTCCTCCCCACGGTCGAGTGACGCTTAAAGACATGCAGGTAGGTGCGTGCATGAATGGGTGTGCCTTCTTTGAAGGTTGGGCATCGGGATGGCACCTCGACACTGTAAAAATCCACTGCCAATTAATAGAGGACCACAGTTCCACTGTGGCGATCCCTAACCAGGAAAAGCCAAAATACATTAGTATATTCTTCACTTTTAGCTAGTACCCATAAGATGAAATAAAGGATATTTATGGATGAGATTTGTATATATGTTATAAACAGATTTACGGTTTAGGCATGTTTAGGTAGATCTTGACATATTCTGGAATATAAATGTCAGAATAATCCAGGAATACACACACAAAAGTTTTACCTTGTGAATGACTATTTCCTTCTCACTATTCTTGTACCATTTGAAATTTGTTTAACCTACTACTTTGAGATGCCTAAACAGATTGTGGGCTGTCATGTGCTTGCCTTCCAACATTTATCCATATAGAAAATTTGCAAAGGAAATGTAATTCACAGAGAAAGACAAAACCAGTTTGTGAGGTTGGGAATCTAAAGTAGATGATGTGCAGTCAAAGTGACTGTTTTACAGGAATGGAAAAAAGCTAAAAGCATAAATGGAAGTAGAGAGCAGTATCCGTCAGAAGAAATGAGATGAGAGATGATGCAGAATGGACACCCCCATTGCTAAGAAAACATTTTATACTCAGTTAACTGACCTGATTCTTAATTAGTAGAAAATCAAATAGGGAGAGTTGGTGGTCCTGCTATTCTCTACTTCTTTGTCTCATTTAAAAGAAAAAAAAAGAAGCTGACACAAAGAATAATTCTTTTTGTCATTGCCTAGATTTTTATGGACTACATTTCCACATATACAGAAACATACACACACACACACTCATCCAGGAGCCAATATGTGTGCGATACAAGCAAAAATACACACACACTCACACACACACACACACACACACACACACACACACACACACACACACACACACACACACACACACACACACACACACACACACACACACACACACACTTTGATGTCGGCATTTTTAGTAGTCCTCATACTATGTGAAGCAACATCTCTAGCATATCTGTTCTTTATATGTTATTCAAAATGTTTAACTGTTTATATATATTTCCCTATAATGGAACTAAATCTTCTCCGATCATCCTAATATTTAGGTTCTCTCCATCACCAACACAGTCAAGATTCAAGACTGACAAATTTGACAAATGCATGTTGCAGTATACATACATGCATATATACGGTTAAAGTTAAAAATGTCAAAAGCACATTTGGCTGAAGAGTTTTTTTGGTGGTGAGAAACACTGACAGTTCAAAGTGCCAATAGCTCATTTGACTGAATGCTCAAAAGACTGAAAGCTCATTTTTATAATGTTTGCTGGTAGGATTCTGAAATTGAATGTTTGACATAAAAAGTGGTATGTGTGCAAGGTTTCATGGATTTTAGGTGAGGGATCAGGTTAGGTAAGGGGGATGGCTTTACTGTGTGTATCATCTGTGTCCTTTAGTTCTGTGTAGTGATACTGTTACTAAAATGTTGTTTACTAATATAAGTAGGGTTAGGGTCAGGAGCCGGGTTAGGGTTAACACATCCTAACCCTACACATTAAGTTGCATTCCTAAAAACCCTTTCCCTTACAGTGCCGCTATCAAGATGACACTGGATGTAGGTGTTATAGACAGGTTGTACAGTGTTTTGTGGTTAGATGAAATGAAGTACTGATTATATATATATATATATATATATATATATATATATATATATATATATATATATATATATATATATATATATATCACAATCCTGAACTAAAACTCAAAATCCTGAATCACAAAATACTGAAAATATACAAATTAAATATATAAACTCCAAGAATGCACTCCACAGAAAAAATTGCAAACATACCATCACATGTTCATGACTGTCTGTTGTAACCTTAGTAACATTCCCTTTTAACTTGCTATATACTATAACATAACCCATGATAGTGCAGTGAAGTGCAATCTTGGAGTTGATTAATTTAAGTAGCAGGGGGTGTGGGGGGTACAGGGGGGATTGGCTCCCTGCTTATATTTGGTGGAATGTAATCTGGTTTGTGTTCTCTAAAGTCAGTATATGTATCCTGTGTGTTTTCAGTCTTTTCAGATTCAGGATTTTGAGTTTTCTGGATTTTGGGCTTCCAAATTATAAAGTTTTCTGAAATTCAGGATTGTGATATTTAAGGATTCTGAAGTCAAACCATATATATATATATATATATATATATATATATATATATATATATATATATAGATATATATATATTTATATATATATATATATATATATGTATATGTATGTGTGTATACACATACACACATATATATATATATATATATATATATATATATATATATATATATACACTATAGAGAGATAAATATATATATGTATGTATATGTGTGTGCGTGTGTGTGTGTGTGTGTGTGTGTGTGTGTGTGTGTGTATATAGACATAGATATAAATATATATATATATATATATATATATATATATATATATATATATATATGTGTAGGTTTGCTATTGAAATTACGAGTCTGCTTTGGTCAACCGTTCAGAATGTCGACCTGAAATGCAGCAACCATGGTGAAAATAAAAACATTGACATCCGTAGTTCAATGTATTTGACATAGCAGGAGGTGAAGTCAATCACCTTCTGCTATCCACATTAATGTACCACTACACTCTACAGTCAATGGTATGTTAATTCTACTATTTTGCTCCCTTCACACCCCCTGCACATTAGTTATACCAACTCCGAGATCGCACTACAGTGAGGAAATTGGCTAATTCCCTGTTTCTCACTGAACCATGATCTCCCTGCATAATGTCGAACCCAAATACTCGAACTAAACAACCCGTTCACTGTAGAGTAGTCAGTACATTTTGGTTTGACATTCTGCCAACTTGAAAATGGCCATTCAACCACATGCCTGTCAACCGATGCAGTTTCAAGGTTTTCAATGTAAACCATATAGGTATACATATATATATATATATATATATATATATATATATATATATATATATATACATATATATATATATATATTTATATATTTTATATATATATATATATATATATATATATATATATATATATATATATATACATATATATTCTGTTTAATGTTGTGTTTGTTTGAAAATGCATCTAGACTACCAAAGTTGACTACATTATTGTCTTTTATAATTTTTCCATCTGTTAATAATGGAAACATTGAACCAGATTCCAAAAGAAAGCCGAATACAACACATTGCACCAAAAAAACTTGTTAACAAATCAGTGATGGATGTGATTCTATAACAGAATGCATACAATAATTTATGCAGTGTAAGGTAATTGAAGACTCTTCTCATACATTCTGAAAAGTAGAGGGTGCACCCAACGAGAATAAAATGTGACAGAGTAGTGCACAAATAATTTTACGAAAGCACTCGACAGAGACCTTACATGCTTACCAGTGTGACATACACAGTTCCATACAAATTTCTCAACAATTCTGAGGATTCTGCAGAATCTTACTGAAAGAAAACTACAGGCTACATGTAATGCATTACAGCAGGTTGGGGTACTATGAGCCATATTAGAGGATGGTCTACAAATGTATCCCTTAAAGCAGCCAGCAAGGCGCTGACCGGGCTACAGATAATCCATTTGTCTGCTCATGAAATCATAGCTACAGATTAGACAGAGAGCTGGTGCAGCCTGTGTGTAAGATATCTGCACCCTACATGTCTGCATGCAATCTCTAGTGCAGGCTGTGTGTAAGACATCTGCACCCTACATGTCTGCATGCAATCTCTGATGCAGGCTGTGTGTAAGATGTCTGCACCCTATATGCCTGCATGCAATCTCTGGTGCAAGCTTTGTGCAAGATATCTGCACCCTACATGTCTGCATGCAGTCTCTGGTGCAGGCTGTGTGTAAGATATCCGCACCCTACATGTCTGCATACAATCTATGGTGTAGCTCAGTCCTGGTCGAAACAAAAGTGTGTCTGATTCTCTGTATATTGGCCTCAGGGAAATTCCAGCAGCATGTGAGTGATGCTATAGGAGTATCCCAGGCAGCTGCCATTCACATTCTGGGACAGTTCCTGGCACTAATGTGCAGGAATATGAATGGATTTATTCACTTCCCAGCAACAGCCATGGAGCATAGAACTACCATGAAAAAGTTCTGTGCCACTGCCAGCTTCATCCATATCCTCTGTGCAAATTACTGTGTCCATGTACCAATCAAAACCTCAGCATCAGACAATGCTGAATGGTAAATTTATTTTATTTATTTAACATTTGTTAACCAGGAAAGTCCAAACTGGAACAAAGACAATTTTCAGAGGAGGCCCTGGGAGAAGCATTCCAGATACATGTCTTTATAATGTGGGAGGAAACCAGAGCACCCAGAGAAAATCCACATGAATGCAGGGAGGACATGCATACTCCACACCGAAGGCACTCCAGCCAATAATCGAACCAGAGAACCTCTTGCTGTGAGGTGACACTACCGCTGCACCACTGTGCCATACTAAATCAATGGAAAGGGGTGTCAATCACTTAGTTGTCAGGTTGTGTGCTGTGCAGATGCCCTCGTTATCAATATCATGGCAGTACACTCCAGTAGTGTGCATAATGTTGCAATTTGGAAGGAAAGCAGCCTGAGGGATGCTCTCCAACACGGTGACATTCCAGAAGGGCTCCTACTTGGTAAGTACAGGACCACAGCAATGATATAATCTGAATCGAGACCTATCAACAATAAGCAAGGAGACTAAATGTGTGTTTTAGCTCAACTGGCTGTAGTTATCCACTGCAGCCTTGGCTTATGATGCCTTACAAAGCCCCATCAATACCTGCTGAGGATGCATACAACAGAGCACACTCCTTGACAAAGAACACCAATGGGGTGCACTGCAATACACATCAGAAAAGGCATCACAATCACTGTGTATGGCATGCTGCACAATATGCTAACAACAAAATATGGTGGCTTGTCAGATGCAGGTGTTGGTGTCCTACTCCAACAACCACAGATGTCTCATATGACACTATCAGAGCTATCACAGAATTATCTGGTGAGAGCATTTTGGCATGGGAGATGGAGGCTGCTGTCATATATTCTTGGTCACGCAACACGGCAGCATCTGTCTAATGACATTGACTCACAGCAAGCCACATGTACAGAAGTACACAGATAAAGCAGTGATGTTCACACAGTGTGACCCCATTATAGCATCACATCATACAACTACAGGAAAAAGGACAGTGGCTGTCCAGATGGTACATCATACATGACCAAAACACAATATCTACAGCTGTACATTTTAAACATTTGTATGCTAAAGAAATTCATACATCTGTAATGTAACAGACTAATAGTAAACAATGGACCACTGTAGGCAAGATATATCACCAAAGGCAAGCAAACTGCCATATGTACAGCCCACCTAAGCATATTTACTGCAGTTATTATTGCCACAGATTTGGGATGATACCACAGGACACACTATGGATTAACTGTCAGTGTTGGAGGTATTGACATACATGGTGTGTTTATACATGGCTGGTGCAATGCCCCTAGAAAGCAGTGAAATACCATATTAGTCAAACAGCAAACACATGTGAAGGCCATAAAACCTCACATGTAAATTTACATACCTGACGTGTCCTCCTCCAACTCCCCATCTATTGGTGAGAGTTGAAATGCCACTACGGAGCATGAACAGACATCTACACAACTAGTCCATAGGAAGCGTGTACACATCATCACGCTGTATGTAAGCTGATGCATACAACACAATCATACCTGAGATGCACTTACCTGAAGGCTGATGCTGGTGACTGGAAGGCAAGGACTCTAAGCAAGTGAGCAGAGTATATATATGGATCTAGGACATTTGATCTAAAGATCAAACATCCAAATCCATTAAGGGCGAGCATACTTATGCAAAAATACTTTTCACCGAAGAAGCACTTTCGCGTAAGTATGCCTGTTGCTGAGGCCATACTACGGTGCGAATACGATAATATTCCCTTTTCCCCACTGTAGTGCGGTCTCGGAGGGAGAATATTAAAGTAGGGGGTGTGGGGGGTGCAGGGGGGGGGCAAAGCCTCCCTGCAAAAATATTAATGTAGTGTTTTTTTTTTTTTTTTTTTTTATTAACACGCTTTAACAAAAGCACTTTTTTGATGAAATCACTTTCATTAAAGTGTGTTTGGTGGTTATGGATTCAGATGTTTGATCTTTCGATCAAATGTCCTAGATCCATATATATATATATATATATATATATATATATATATATATATATATATATATATATGTTGTGTGTGTGTGTGTGTGTGTGTGTGTGTATCCCATTGTGATGACACAGCCTCATATGGTGCAATGCTCATTATACTGACACATCCCATTGATGGTTCCACACTATACACCCTTTTTGGGAATGTTGCATTGCTATACATATTGATCCAATCTATAACCATTGCAGCTTATCATTACAATGCTACTGGGTTATGTTTACTGTTATGTTATGAAGTCTAGGATGTGTCTCCAGCCCATCAACAGGAGACGACATAGATCCACTCATCCTCTGCTAGTAGGTTCCAACTCCAAGGATCAGGGAGATCATCAAGAGATGACGATAGCAAAAATGGACTAAGAGAACCAGGGGCCATCCTTCCAGCAGGCAAACAAAGACATCTTCCACCACTCCAGCCAGATGACCTGAGGGACCTGTTAAGCAATGTGATCACAGACGTTTTCTTGACTGAGATGCAAGATCTCATGAGAATGCTTTTCCAGGACATGACACAGACCACGTACAACTCTTTCCAGAAGATTGCACTTGAGATCACTTGTGACATTTTACCCTATCAAGGAGAGCTCCCTGGACCATAAGCATTGTCTACATGTTCTACTTACTGTACCTCATGCTACCACTATGGTGTATTTCTCCTTAGTTATTCTTTCAGTTATATGCACATTTTTCATCAGACTTCCCATACCTCAGTCATGCTTGTACTATGTACCTTATAATGCACACTTCACAATCCAGCTCCAGTGGGGCTATAACACTTTGCTGCATTATGATAAATGTTTTGCTATTTCACTGCCATTATCAGTTCACATTCATGTCATGTGAACTTAAAATTCTGTTGTTTATGTTGACAGAGTTACAGACATGGGTCAATTATACCTGCACTCTACTTGTGGTCTGACTCATTTGCAAACTGTAGCCCATGATGCTGTCATTTATGATCCTGTATAACCTTGTATGTGGCAGCTAGGTTTGACGCCCATTGCAGGCTGCCAGTAGTGAGCACACAACTCTTATTCTGTCAGTGATGACATATGACACATGTTGGACTTTATACCTGCTAACATTACTGACATTTCACACACATCCCTCTGTGATGCCATCCTCCTGTGATGTTATGTGCACATGGTTGACATATATACATATTTTGCAATGCTGGTGTTTTTGTATGTTTTTCAGCATACTTGCCACATCAGGGAATTTGTAACATTTTTGACTTTGGTATATCAGAAACTCCCATGTGCAATCTGCCCCTGTGTATAATGTTCTTAGGCCTTTGCATGCCTTGTATTATTCAGTTTAGTTCTATTCCCATCATGTATGCTTACAATGTTCACCTATACGCAGCCTATCTCAGGGCTATGTGGCATTAATGTTTCAACTGAAGTTCAACATGTTTATTTTTTCATTATACTATGATATTAATGTCACCTGCACTGTATCACTGTAGTGTTTAACCTAATCTTTATGATTCATGACCACTGTATTGTACCTATAAATTATTTTCTGAAATGTGCACTTCTTTCTTGCGTGTTGGACATGTTTACAACACTCAGAAGTGTTCATTCTACATAATATACCTGCATTGCTTTGTATGGCTGCACATCTGTATGCCCTTGTGAATGCCAAACCACAAATGGAGTCATGTTATGTACTCATATAACTGATTATTGCTCCTGTCTATGGTGTCCTTTGGTCAGTCATACAGTTATAGTAAAAATTTCCACCGCTGTTTGTGAGTATGTTATCTGGCATCTTACGTTTGCATGTCAATATTTATGTGTATGTGATAGTAAACCTACATTTTTGTATGCACCTGTGGTAATTTCTATTTGCTTGTTTTACATGACTGTGTTGTTTGTGTCATTTGTGCATTAACATTTTAACCCATTATATATGCATGATGCATACATGTCAGACATCACCCTCTTTCTATATGCACCTTACAGCGTCTTTTACGCCACACTTGCATATTGCACTGGAAGCACATGCATGTGAGATGGGTTTACTTGGGCAAGCATGCCCTGTGCTGTCATATGACTGCTTTTTCAGAGTCTATATTAGATAAATGAAAGTTTATCTAATCGAACGCTGACATGAGCGAAAATCCCCGAACTCGAAACCACAATTGTGAGATCTTGGTACAGTGAAGATGGAAATATTTGCCCTTTCCTCACTGTAGTGTGTTCTCGGAGTTGGAATATATATTTATCAGGTGGTGTGGGGGGCAAAGCCCCCCCCCCACTATTGTGGTTTCGAGTTCTGGAATTTTCGATCATGTCAGCGTTCAGTTAGATTAACTATTGTTTATCTAATATAGACCCACTTTTTCAGACATGCTTTTTCTTAGTACTGTGAACATTCCCTCCCCTTATAGCTTTTGGCCATGTCTGACACAGCGACATGGCATACGTGTATGTTTATGTGCACTTTTGTCTACCATGGTATCACTGGCCTGTAGGTGCACTGTGCTTGTAGAACACTCTGCCACCATGATAATGGTCATTACAACATTTCCATCTGTATGATTTTTACTGGTGTGTTATGTATTCCCCTTACATACCTTCCATGATTCCTGAATACCCAGGAAATCACATGCTTAGTTATACTCATTTATCATATTTCTAAGATATTTTGTAATGCATCTGTACTGCCATATACTTTCTGCATGGCAAGTTAACATTGCATGTTATTTGTGGGGATATCTGTGTTGATCATTCAGTATGTTCCACATGTATGATATGATTGCATGTTTCACATCTACACTGCATACCCGAACACCACTGTGTTGCCTGTGACATGCAATGTCTCCTGTGATGATAGGATCCCAATTTCTCCTTTCAAACAGTGTGGCATGCATGTGAACACTTTTACTGCAGTATTGCTATTTGGCACTGTACATAGTTGTTTGCCTTTTGCTTACAGTTTAAGAGCTTCTAATCTGACCTCTGCTTTATTGCTCCCACATTTCCTTTGCTGGGTGTGCTCAACCTTGCTATCATTTGGGTTACACCTGCACTTCTGGCAATACCTATTTAATGATCCTTGTCATATGCCTGCCATCAGTCATACTCCTCTTGATATAACTGTCACATAGTGTGCAACATCTCAGCGCTGTTTTCTGCATTGGTAAGTAATGTATTATTGTGGTGCACCATTTCTAGTATGCATCCATTCCTGTTGGTCATCTTTCCTTAACTCATGTTGTGCAGTCCCTATGTGAGTTGTTTGTGTACCTCACCTATCCTTTATGTATATTATTGACCTTTGCCTATCCTGTAGTGTGATATATATTATATGTTTTTACCCATCCTTTTCCACGTTTCCTCTATGGCTTTTCCATATCTTCTAGTCTTCAAAAATAACTATGTTCCTTTGACCCTCCTTGACCTTCATCTTTAATCATCCCTGTTGTTTGACCCTCTTCTTCACTCTCATTCTACATCTGCTTGGGTATGTGCATTACTTGTGTTCCCAGCACATATCTCACACCCTTTGCTAGCTGAAGTTAGTGCTGGTGATGTGACCATAAATGATTGTCAGAATTAATATATATATATTTTTTGTGGATTTTGACAGATTCATCAACTATATATATATATATATATATATATATATATATATATATATATAGTTACACTTCAGAAGCTCGAGCTACTGAAATATCAAACTTCAGTAGTTTGAGACCTAAGTGTCGAAACTGCACTTGCGCGAAAGTGCAGAATACCGAGTGTGGAAATGACGAATGCGGACACGTCAAATCTGTGGTGCGGATGTAGCTGTAGATTCAGGTAAGTGATGTTTTACTAGCGGCTTTGGGTAGGGATTTTCATGTGTGTGAGTGTGTTTGGAGTTATGATGTGTGGTTTGGGGTAGATAGGTGAGATTGTGTGTGTTTGAGTGTTGCAAGTGGTGGTATTTGTATGTATGTGATGTGTGTTTGTGCAAGGGGAGTGTAGAGCGTGTAGTGTTTTTTTGTGTGTTTGTGTTTTTAGTGCGACTTAGGAGTTAGTCTATATAAGTAGGGGGTGGGGGGTGCAGGGGGACTTGCCTCCTGCAGTAAAAATGCTTTTGATCTTTTGAGTTTTAGATATTCCGTTTTTTAGTCTTTTGAGCTTTCAATCTTATGAAAATTTTTTTTCATTAGCATATGTTTTTGTGACTATGACTGCTATTGTGCTGACATTACTACCTATCTGTTGTGGCTGCAATTCACTGAGTCACACTTGTCATACTGAAGTACATTTGCATATTACTGACTTTCCTGCAAATCTTGCATAGATCTTGGTGCACTCCATTAAGTTCTGTGAATCTTTTAAAATCCAGCACACTATTATAAATACATTTAAGGGTATGAATTTAATATCTTCAGTACATTCATACTTGTGTTTCCAGTGTGTAACATTCTTGTGTGATGACTACAAACACAACATGCTATGGATGGTAATATCCATGGCCCTCTTATGGCAGGAACTTGGTACAAAGATGAAAGGAGTGGGGAGTCAAAGGCTCAAAATGAAGGACAGAAAATTTCTAAACATTGCTCTTATAAACTTAGATAGTCGATAGCATAATAGGTTTTGCATTAATGTGCATTTTCAGAAGGATATGATGTGTGAATCTCAAATTTCTGTCATTATTTAGTGAATTTAGTACTCAATGATTTGCCAGAAAACCTCAAATTTTATGATGAACATACTAAAAATATGAATCAGTAATCTGGACAGTCAGCATAAGTCTGGACAGTTGAGAGGTACACATCAACTACTATCTAAGGGCCCATCCCTATACCGGAAGAATGCAAAGCTCCTGTAATCACGGCTGCACAGGTAAAAACCACGCTCCCCAAAGCCAAGAACACAACATCCATTGGACCTGACAACATCACAGACTGCATTCTACATGAACTACAGAACAAACTGGCATCCCACCTAAGTACCATGTTCAATCGTAACCTCACCTCAGGCTTTGTGCCCACTGAATGGTGCACAGGGACAGTTATCCCACTACACAAAGGGGGAGCTACCATGGACCCCACAAACTACTGCCCCATTAGCCTGATGAGCCTGGTCTCCAAGGCTATGGAATTGATCATCATGGAACTTATAAACAATGACATTGGTAATCTCCAAACTCTGGACCCCACTCAGTTCGAGTTTGTAAAAGGCAGATCATGTCTCGTCAACTTGATAGACTTCTTTGAAGTGGTCACCAAAGCTGTAGACGAGGGTAAGGTGGTTCACACAGCCTAGCTAGATCTCACCAAGGCTTTTGACACCATCCACCACTCTGGAATTATAGATAAACTCACTAAACTAGGTATAAATCCCTATGTCACAATATGGGTTGCCAACTGGCTCACTGACAGATCTCACACTCTGAAAGTAGCAGACTCCAAATCCGCCTTCAGACCAGTGACAAGTGGAGTACCACAGGGTTCAGTCCTGGGTCCTCTCTTGTTTGGTATCTACTTCTCAGAAGTACAGGCTAACACAGAAGGTCTTTGGCTAACAAAGTTTGCAGATGACTGCAAACGAGGAGCCATAATTGAAACTCCTAACGATGTGGACATCCTACAAAAGGGCCTCACTGAGACAGATGCCTGGTGTCAAAGCCATGGCTTAAAGCTCAATGCCAAAAAGTGCATTGTCATCCCTTTTGGTAAAAACTCTGTGCCCATAAACTGCCAGATAGGTGGTAGTCTACTTAACACCGAAAGTGTGATAAAAGACCTTGGGACACAGGTGGACAGTAGAGTCTCCTTTGAACATCACATTGCCACAGTAGTCAGGAAATCCTTCTACGTGGCACACCTCATCAAAAAAGGTTTCTCATCCATTAAAAAAAACAGGTCATTGTTCTCCTCTACTCGTCACTCATTAGACCCATTATAGAGTACAACACCCCTTTTGGTATGTACCTCACAAGACATGTACAACAACTAGAAAGGCCACAGAAATACCTCCCCTGCTTTACTCCTACTCCATTTCCAGATACTTATCTCTTCTAACATACCACAAAGTTATGTCAAACCAGAGATGTTGGACATGCTCAATTAAAAAAATCCCAATCCTCCAAGCTACGACCTGGGGACACCGACCTTGTCACCTAAAACATTAAACATGGATATGGATAGATTAGATTCCTAGACTCCCATCCTCTGGAACAAAACACCAAACTATATATCTATATCAAACAAATTCTCATTAGCAAAGAAAATCTCTTGATTGATGGATGGAGATGGAGAATTTGAGGAGATCACGAGGATCACTTCTGCTCCAGGCTCACAGGAAAAACAGGAAAATAATTTTCTTTCGAACTTGGCAGCCACTTTTTTTACCTAGGCTTATATAGGCCCTAGGGTCAATAGCCTACTACCTAACTATGAACCTATGAACTGATTTCAGATCCTTCTGGAAAACTCTTTGGAATTCATCTACACAACAAGTGATATAAACTACCCCCACTGTGTTCTTCTTTAACTTTTTGGTCTTTGCTAAGTTGGAAGAATGTGTAATGCTCCAAATGGAGCCCTGCAGAGGACCTCTGAACCATTTTTGTAAAAAAAAAAAAAAAAGACATCTGGTCCTTCCCACTGTCATGGAACAGCACCTATCCTTTATTGCCATCTCATACTACTGACATCCTAATATTTGCACTGATAGGTTGATAATATCATCCACTTGTACAGGTGACTGCATTTATTCTTTTATTACAGAAAGCCTGAAACCATGGGTTAAAGCAAGAAGCTAATCCACCGATAAACTATACGATCTGGTGGAGGATTTATTATCCATTCAGTAATGCAGATTTGTGCAGTATTCTCCAAACTGAAAATAAAGGAAAAATGCTGGCCAATATAACTATGTTTGAGAAGGAGACCCTAAGATGCTTAAATTGCTTTACTAACTGCAGATTATGTCCTCTAACCCTAAGACCAAAATTCATTATTTTCCTGGACTTAGAGCTATGCTGCCTTTAATAATCTCTTTTATAGATTTCTGACCTAATAATATGTGGTATAGGTTGTTGTGAATGGATGGCACAGATGGGCCTATCAGTGGATTAATGCAAAAGAAAGAAGGTACACAGATGCCTAAATCAATAATCAATTCACAAAATATAACCTGACCCAAAGTGATTAAAGCAAAAAATGCATTGCTGTCCTGGGTTTGGGCTTCCAACATCCCATCCAGACTAGGCAGTACATAGGCTACTTACAGATCTGAGTCTTTGGCCAAGCACCTCAGGACCCTTTTTTACCTCTTTCTCTGTGAGTAATGGTCTCTTACAGTGTCCCCTATCCATGGTAATTTTTTTCAAACATCCATACATGCATACATAAATGCACACACACATGCACACACACACACACACACACACACACACACACACACACACACACACACACACACACACACACACACACACACACACACACACATACACACACACACACACACAATTCCCAGGAAAAGGTTGGTAGAACTCTTCAATTCAAGACAGCTTTTATCCTAGTATGGTAGTACTGCCACAACTCTAAATAGGACATGAGATGCAGACATGCACACTACTTCATTGACAAATCAGGAGTATATCACCAGTGTTAGTACAAATCAACCTGGATACATAAATGTCAACTTTCGGGGAGGGATAAAAAATTAAAAATATCATCTTCCATGAAATTAGTATATGGAAAGTGTTGCTAGGCATCACGGCATAGACTCAAAGTGACTTTTGTGATCAGATACATGCCACTACAATTTCAAAACATCTGCCAGTAGCATACAACCACAGCATCTGCAACATATTGTAACTGTTTTTTTATGTAACCATATGTCTCCCTAGGTTTTCTCCAGACAGTACTGAACCAAGTATCTTCCTCATGCAATTCAGTCTGGCTTAAGGATTCAAATTACATAAAACATTTAAAAAAAATAAACCTGCAATCTTTGCAAGAACTCGGGCTACTGTAGTCATGTAAATGCCTTAAACATACAAAGAAGCCTTCTTATGCTGAGGTTTTAAAAAAGTCCATACCTAAACCACAATAGCCTCCTACATGATGGTTTGATAAACAGGGCATTCAGCATCACCCTAACAGGAAATAACAGAGACACCAGAAAAAACACAACTACAAAAAAGGATCACTCTACTGTTAGGCTGAAGCCATTAAGGCACCAAAGCCAAGACATACATCTGGTAATATCTTAGTCAAAGGTGACTCTGTACTTATACACAAGATTCACCATTCACCAGGATGAAGGAAGATGGGAGAGAGCTAGCTGTCTTTCAGGTGTCTGAACCTGCAGTCTTATTTGGGCCCTTACATTCCTTCACGCTGACTATACATATGAGATGGCTACTGCATAAATGGGAGTACATGACTTACAAGACGTACAAGATACAAGATATCTTATAAGACATACCCCATTGGATCAAATGAAAAGAGACATTATGGAACTCTCCACACATGCATCTGAAATGTGCATGAAACTAGTATTGAGCAGTATCCCGCCATCACCAAGAATGAAACCACAATACAAACAAAAGATAACTGACTTCAATTATTGGCTAAGTTATTGTGTCATTCTAAGAGGATTCAACATATATCACATGAGAGGAAATGATTGACAACCCTTGCTGCCTTGCTAGGGATGGCCTGCATCTCTCTCCTCATGGCTTCTATATATTGGCCAGGACCTTTTCCTCCACCTTAATGCCTTTTTAGGCAAAGCCAGTTGCCTCAAATTACTTACATAACTCATCAAAATCAAAACTATATAAACGTAGCACTGCATGGTGCTAGAAGTCTAAACAGGAAGTTACAATTCTTACAGGCATTCTTAATTCCTGAAAATATAGACAACTGTGTAGTTACTGAAACATGGATTTAGAACAGGGATAGCACCCCTCAGTGCAGGGTTTCAGTACCTATAACTATTTCAGATCCAGCTCAGAAAATAGCAGTATTATTTGGGGGTTGTGTCTGTATTCCAAAGAAGCCATTTCCTCTCCACACTCCTACAGCAGGATGACAACCTTGAACTTCTCCATTTCCTTTTTTTGGTAAATAATTACTTTCTCTAAAAACTGGCTAAAATTTCTCTAAATATTAAATTATTGTCATATAACTTGTATCTATTCTTAACCAATGTTTTCATATTATGTCTAATTTGATATAATTATTTAAACTGTAAGTTTTTTTGCGTTATTTTTGAAAATTGTAAAATTAATGTTCTTAAAGTATTTTGTCACAGTTTGGAGCTTTTCTCTCTGGTTGTCCACTGAAAACAGGCTCCTACCTAGTCAGACTGTTCCAGTAATCAAATGAAAATAAATAAATAAATGTGACTGTACCATATCATAGCCAACCTCCATACCCCCTCCATGTCACCTTCTACTATGTGGCACTTCTAAACAAATGGATATCCCTGCCTATCAAGTCTAACCCTCATCCATTAAGAG
The DNA here is from genome assembly GCF_019279795.1 of Protopterus annectens. Taxonomy (NCBI): domain Eukaryota; kingdom Metazoa; phylum Chordata; order Ceratodontiformes; family Protopteridae; genus Protopterus; species Protopterus annectens. The sequence continues at coordinate 1,967,975,602 of NC_056731.1, forward strand.
ACTTCAAATATCCCTCCATTGACTGGGAAACTTACACCAGCTAAAATAAATACATAGAAAGATTCCTGATGTTCATTAATGTTAGCTTTCTAGACCTGCTAGTTAAAGTCCCAACTAGAGGCTCAGAAATATCAGATCTGTTTCTCACCAATACAGCCACCCCATGCTCTACATCTACAGTTGCTATGCCACTGGTCAGCTTTGACCACCATTTGGTAACACTCACTATGAGGGTAAAACCTGATGTACTAGAAAGTCTATCTGAATGTAGAGAGTACTCTAAGGCAAATCTAATCCAGCTAACTGATGATCTGATGTAAGCACTGACCTGTTCACCTTAATGACCTCATCTCACATGCTGCCACATTTGTTGATAATTTCCATGCCCACCATAAAACATGCACTGAGATATCTGTCCTCATGAGATATAAGCTCAATGCCAAGTTTAGGAATAAGCCCCTGTGGTGGAAGCCTAGATAAACTATACAATAAGAGGAAGAAACTCAGCCCATAAAAGTGAACTTAATACCACATTATCTAAAATGAACTCAAAAAGATCAACAGAGAACTCAGAAACAGAATAAAATCCTCCATAAGTAGGTATGAAATAAGAATGTCTTCCTCTGCTATGGGAAACCATAAAGTCTTGTTCAAATATGTCATAAACCTTCAATGAAATGCCTAGCAATGCTTAACAATACTTCTTCATCCCCTGAAGATGTAGTCATCATACTAGCAGACAAATTCATCTCTAACTTTACTTCCCCATCTCCCCTAATCTTCACCAACTTATTTGCATGCCCACACCACCCCCTCTGATCACCTCTGAATAATCCAGGAATGCTGTCTCCAAGGCAAAATCCACTTGCTCCGTGGGTGCGGATAATGTGTCATGCCACCATCTTGCCAGCAGCAGACACTGTCTGGTCAACTCAGGACTAAGCTTATTCATTCTTAGTCCTTACACTGTATTAGTGACCATTATGAGACACCTATAGTATTCATTCTGGTCCACAAGAGGGATAAACTACTAATCCAGGAAACTCTTGACCCTAAAGCCTCAGCAGCCTTATCTAGAAAGCAAAGAAATACATCACTTATTGACAAGGACATAGGCAGTCTATAATGTCAGACCTCAAGCCAGTTTGGCTCTATTAAAGGTAGATCCTGCCTTCCAAACCTGGTGACCTTCTTTGAGTCCAACACTGATACATTTAAATCAACCAAAGTGGTTCACACTGCCTTCCTAGACCTGGCCAAGATCTTTGCTACCATCCCACATTCTGGAATTATTGACAAGCTAATCAAAATAAATGCAAAGCCCTATGTTACCTGTTGGATGACAAGCTGGGTAACTGACTGAATTAAATGCATAAGTGTGGGAGACACACTTTCTGCTAGGATCCCACTTGGATCAGTCCTATGACCACTTCTCCTCTGATGTCAAGGCTGATAATAAAAGCCTCTAGCCGAAAAGTTTGCGGATGACAACAATGTTGAAGTTGCCATGGTGGCCATCTGATTTCAAATTCTTCACGAGGGACATGCACCTTTTAATATACATATTAGAATAGATGGCCTTGAAATCCTGGTGAAATGAAGTTAGTATAATGTTTGTGTAAGCTATTCCTCAACTGTTTGTGATTTTGAACAATAAAATATGAACTATGAGGACAAAATTAATTCCTTGGTAGTTCCTTGTGTACTCACACTAGGGCCAGTAGAAGTGATGGATAATCAGTTATCAGATATGTAAAAGAAGGTACACACAAAGAATATATCAGGCACATTAAGAAGGATAGCTACTTTAACTTTTTATTTTGGAAATCTACAGCCAAGTTTCTCTTCTAACATTATACTGTATGAGGCAAACCCATAACAAAACTTTACTCTTGGAATATTTTAAGTACATATCAGCTCTATTTTGAGGGTGCTGTTTTGGAAATAATGTTTAACTCTTGATGTTATGTTACCATATAGATGATATATATGGGTGTACTACCATTAACTGAAATTATACTTACCCAAAATAAAAAAAACTGAGACAACTCCACCAAAACATTAATAAACTGAAGCAACGAACTGATTTTAGCAGGGAAATGATCCACTTGGACACCAGGGTGAACTTTGCCCTTTTCCCCAGTATAGTGTGATCTTAGAGTTGGTATATTTAGTTAGAGAGGGTGTGGGAGGGCGAACCAACATTTGCATGAGTGTAACTTGCTTTTATTGTTTTGTTTTGTGTCATGGTGGCCAAGTGGATAGTTTCCCTGTTAAAATTATCAGCAGTTTGTTGCTTCGGTTTATTAACATTTTGGTGGAGTCGTCTCAGTTTTTTTTATTTCGTGTAAGTGTCATTTTGGTTAATAGTAGTAGACCCAATTTTATATATACATACATATATATATATATATATATATATATATATATATATATGTGTGTGTGTGTGTGTGTAAAACACTGAAAGCTCAAAACACTTAAAATGAGAAAGCTTCATAATATAGAAGACCAAAACACTGAAACTTCAAAATACTGAAAACTCAAAACACTGAAAACACATATCATACATATACTGAGTTTAAACAACATAAATCATAGCACTTTCCACCAAGTGTAAGTAGGGGGGCAAGCCCCCCCTGCACCCCCTTGTGGGGGGCCGCACCCCCCCCCACACCCCCTGCTACTTAAATATATCAACTCCAAGATTGCACTTAGTGCAGTGAAGTGCGCTTCTGGAGTTGATATATATATATAAGTAGCAGGGGATGTGGGGGGCACAGCCCCCAACATGGGGGGTGCACGGCGGCTTGCCTCCCTACTTACACTTGGTGGAAAGTGCTATGATTTATGTTGTTTAAACTCAGTATATGTATGATATGTGTTGTCAGTGTTTTGAGTTTTCAAGATTTTGAAGTTTCAGTGTTTTGGTTTCAGTGTTTTGAGTTTCAGTGTTTTGAGCTTTCAGTGTGATGAAGTGAATATATATATATATATATATATATATATATATATATATATATATATACGAAAGTGCTTTTTACCGAAGAAGCACTTTTGTGTAAGTATGCCTGTTACCGAGGCTGTACTATGGGTGGATAAGGGAAAATTCCCTTTTCCCCACTGTAGTGCGGTCTCGGTGGGGGGTGCAGAAATGTTAATGAAGCTTTTTTTTTTTTTTTTTGTAACCCGCTTTAACAAAAGCGCTTTTTCAATAAAAGCACTTTCGTTAAAGTGTGTTTGGTTGTTATATATTCGGACGTTTGCTCATTCGAGCAAATGTCCTAGATCTATATATCTATATATATATATATATATATATATATATATCTATATATATATATATATATATAGATATATATACATACACACACACACACACACACACACACATTATATATATATATATATATATATATATATATATATATATATATATATACACACACACAGGTGTACTTCAAAACATCTAAAACCCATAACATCGAATTTCGTGACATCTAACACTACAAATTACATGAAAATAACATCCCCTCTACATATAATGACAATAAACTACTAAACACACTTTTTACTGCATTTATGCAGGGGGCAAGCCCCTCACACACCCCCATAAATTAAATGTACCAACTCCAAGATCACACTACTGTGGGAAAAAGTTAATTTCCTAACCCCACTGTATCAAGCCCACCTGCAGAAACATAGTAAGAAAGTGTCTTTGGTAGTTTGGTGTCATTATATGTTGGGGGGGGGTTATTTTCATGTGATTTGCAGTGTTAGATGTTATGAAATTCGATGTTATGGGTTTTAGATGTTTTGAAGGGGATCCATACACACACTCACACACACAGATATATATCTATATCTATCCATATAGATATATATATATATATATATATATATATATATATATATATATATATATATATATATATATATATATATATATATATATATATCTAGGGGATCGCCAACAACAGGAACAACAGGAACAACGACTCCGGAAAATCAACAACAGAGAAGACCGACACTTGAGAATCCCGACGCTGAGAACACTGACATGTTAAGGTAAGTGTGCAATAGGGACGGACGTTAGGGTCAGGGTGTGGGTAAGGTAAGTGTGTGATAGTGACGGACGTTAGTGTAGGGTGCAGGTCAGGTAAGTGTGCGATAGTGACAGAGTTTAGGTTTAGGGGTGGGTTAAGTGAGTTAGGGTTAGGGTGAGGGTAAGGTAAGTGTGCGATAGTGACGGACTTGAGGGTTAGGGGAGGATTAAGTGAATTAGGGTTAGGGTGCGGGTAAGGTAAGTGTGCGATAGTGACGGACCTTAGGGTTAGGGTTTGGGTTAAGGTAAGTGCATAGATAGTTGTGTATGTAAGGTTTAGTGTAGGTTTGTAAGGTTTTTGGTGTGCTTGTGTTGTGTGTGTGTTTTTCAGGAAAGGTATTTGTTTTGTTGATTGTCGGGATTTTGGTTTGTCGGGCAAGTGAAGTTTCGTGTTTTTGAACTTTTTTTTTTTTTCGTTTTTTTCAT